>NC_138029.1:88561897-88842320 GCF_964106645.2 Podarcis pityusensis | reverse complement strand
GGAAAAATAGATGTCAGAGATACAAAGAATAAGCATAAGAAAAGCCCTGCTGAATCACCCTATCCAATCCAACGTCCTGTTCATACAGTGGCCAGCCAGATGCCTATAAGAAGCCAGCAAGCAGGGCCTGAAGGCAACAGCAAAGCTCTTTCCCAGTCCAGCCTCCCGAGATCTGTTCAGCTTAAGATGTTGGGGGTTGAACTGGGACGTTCATTGTGCAAAGTATGTGCGTTCTTCCTCCAAGCGATGGCTCCTTCCCAAACATCAAGACCAATGAACTGTAACGCCAAACATTTTCCATGTCTTCCGAAGTTCACAGATGTTTGCATATTCTCCTCCTGTGCGTAATTAGACTTGCTGAAGTTATTCACAAGGTGTGCCATGGCCTGACATTTCATTTGGCCTCAGTATAGAAGTAGGTCTAATTAGAGTACAGTGCTGGCTTTAATAAATTAGTATTTTATAAGCATACTGACTCCTGGAATCTCACTTAAGCCTACTTGATTCCAGTACAAGCAGTGTTGCCAGCACTGCCTTGTTATATAAAAGTAGAACATGCATGCATTAAGAGTTTGCTCTCTGAGTTACGTACAGTATAAACTGGTCTATATTATTTTGATGTAGCCAACATGGAGGCTTCCAGATGTTGTTGGACTACAACTCCCATCAGCCCCAGCCAGCAAAGCCAGTGATCAGGGCTGATGAGAGTTGTGGTCAAGCATTTGTAGGGCAACAAGTTGGCTACCTCTGCTCTGGATGACGTACCATGAGAGATGAGGACAGCCAATAACAGCACCTCCCTATGTCCTTTCATGATGTATGGAGAAAACTGTAATTCACAAAACACTTTCTTGACACCAGCTTCCTTCACATTTACCCGTGACTTGTTTTTTTATTTTCTCACTTATTTAAGGTACCCCAACTGAAATGTTGAAAGGCTGCCTAACTTTCACCAGTTGAGGGAATTGCTAATAATGAGGTGTATTCTCAGGCTGGATTTTAGTTACTTGAACCTGTTTCTATGCAGAAATATCTTGTCTTTTTTTAATCATTAACCTGGGCAAATTCTCTGTTGCAGAAGAGTTGCCATATCACCCACAGTACTGCAACAGCTCTTGGAGAAGAACTAAGTATGCAGCTATTTGGAATGTGTTAAACACAGGCTTGTTTTTCCCCCCATTGCTCACAGGACTGGCACCTTAGAGCCCGGAGACAAGCTGTTAGCCATTGATAATATCCGACTCGACAATTGCTCAATGGAGGATGCGGTGCAGATCTTAAAGCAGTGTGAAGAACTTGTCAAATTGAAGATCAGGAAGGATGAGGATAATTCTGGTACGAAAGCACTGAATCAAGCTGTTTCTGAGCCATTTTAATAAAACACTCCAATACTTAAGAAAAGCCTGGCAGAGAAACTGGAAAACCATTATTCAAGTAATGAGTGTGTGCATGTGCCCGTGCATTCATGTGTTGGTGCGCATGTGCACACAGCAAGTGCCTACAAACCTACTCTAAGGCTTAAAAGTTACTTACTCCTTTGCTAGGAAATACTTTGAGGTTTGATGCATACCATAGCTGTCAACGTTTTCCATTTTTTAAGGGAAATTCCATTATTCCAAATAGGATTCCTCGCAAGAAAAGGGAAAAGTTGACAGCTATGATGCATACCTTGAAGATTCCTTATCATTATTAAATAAGTGTTTATGCATTGAACAGAGTACCAGTATCTAAATGGCCTTATTAGGAACATAGGTATATTAATGGAAACAAAATTGCCTAGCTAATAAATGCAGTTATGTACAGTCCAATACTTTCAGATTCCACCTGTTTTCCTTCCCTTATTGTTTTTTCTTTGTGACATCGTTTTTATTCATTTTCATCTTTAAACTGTTTTAACATGGTTGCATTGAGATATATATTTGTTTGAATTACAGCATGTGGCACGCAGCAATTCCTTAAAATTAAAATCCAAACGGCAATAAACACTCAGATAATTGTTTCTGGATATATTAATTAGCAAAGTTGCATCAAAGCATATATACCAAAATTAATTACAAATACGAATTGATGCATTACTTAGATCAGTGACTACAAGTTAAAGGTATTTTGTATCAATAACAATTAGAATTCATGGGAAATTGTAGGAAGCGGGGAGGAAAAAAATTAAAATATGCACTTCATTCCTTCCTGTATTATAATGAAATTAGTAATCACATGCTACTAGCTATTAAGCAATAAATGATCATTTCCCAATCCTCTTTGGCGGTTACTGGGTTTTTTTGATAACTGGAAAGAACAAGCAGTAGGTCTAATGGAAGTTTATAATCAGCCTGTATCTTCTAGATGATCTAGGACTAATCTCAGGAGTTCCTTTAGTTTAGGGTGATTTCTATAATCAGAGCCCTCCTTTCCTCTTAACAGATGAGCAAGAAACAACTGGTGCTATCATCTACACAGTGGAGCTAAAGAGATACGGTGGACCCCTGGGAATCACTATTTCAGGGACCGAGGAGCCTTTTGACCCAATTGTCATTTCAGGACTGACAAAACGAGGGCTGGCGGAAAGGTGAGTTGCAATTTGCATCCTAATGGGCAGGCATGATATAATGATACTCCGAGTGTAATCCACTGGGAAGCTCTTCTGCTCATTTGTACCACTGAATTAAATAGAGCCTGCATACGTGGGTGGTGTAGATCTTTCTGCACAGTTACGTGGCTGTGCGTGTAAGGAAAGAGAGGAGAGAGAACTTGGTTGCACGTGATCTTGAGAGGAGACATGAGAGGTTTGTGTGCTGAATGGCTGTCACAGTTTCTGAGCTCCCAACGGGCAATTTTGTGTTGCTTGGGGAAACTGTGAAGCTTCTTCCAGGTAGTATATTCAGTGCTATTATGTTTATGCATTGGTGGATATGTTTGTGCAAGGTGTGTGTGAGAGAGATAGTTTACAAGCAAGGAACCAATCAGGAGTGCTGTGTTCAAAATGTGCAGCCACATAACCTTAGAATCATAGAGATGGAAGGGACCCTGATGTTCATCTAATCCAACCCCCCGCAATATAGGAATACGTAGCTGTAGCATATGGGGATTGAACCTGCAACCTTAGCATTATCAGCACCATGCCCTAACCAACTGAGCTATCCCGCTTGTAATTTGTGGACTGTTCGTTTACATGCTTGTGAAATTGCTGGGGGTACATGACATTTTCCCCCCACCTCAGTTTTTCCTGTGGATCCTTTGTTCTTTTCACCACCATCACCCCGTTCACATGTAACCACTGCAAACTGGTAACGTCTGTCCTTGCAGGAGAACCCCTGCAACTATCATTCTGAAATTGGGCAGGCTTCATTTCCTCAGAAGGGGCGGCCATATTTGCAAACAGCACCCATTTTTTATATTTCCCAGTTGTAATGAATGGAGAACGCAGAACTTCACTTGTATACAGAATGGCTCGGAACCTGGAGCGCAGATCGAAGTGTAAAAAGCATAGTGCAATTCAGAAATTTGTTTTGTTTAAAAACAAAATAGATACAAGGTGAATCTTTGGGCCCATGCACATTCCCTTCCCAGAATTTTTGAGCCATAATTTATACCAATCCATTCAGCTGCTATTGAAAACAGAGGAATTTTATAATTTCAGTTCACTAATCCACTGTTTGGAAATAAAGTTAACTTTGCTATTTAAACTGGCACCATAGTGACCTCTAGTGGATAGTTGAGAAATCAATCCTGACTCAAAGGAAAAAGCAGGGTGGGGGAGAGAGAGAGCATAAAATATAAAGAAGTTGAATTATATCCCTATAAGCTGCCAACAAACAAGATTTCCAAAACTGATTGCTGTTCTGTGTGCTAAGCTTTTTGTTTTCTGTGACTGAAAATAGACAGCGTTCTTTTGTTTGGGAGATCTGCAAGCAAAAGTAATTTACTCCCGGGAGTGGAGTAGCTAAGACAGACTCTTCTGATGGGAAGATAAAATATGCTTAAATGACAATTCTTGGAGATTTTACCACAGCTGATGGCTAGAACAGCAGAAGCACAAGGAAAATGGACATGGGTACAGCAAGCATTCTGAAACTGGCCGGCCATTGGTACTTAACCAACGCTTGAGTTGTAGTGCAATTTAGAATCATAGAATCATAGAGTTGGAAGAGACCACAAGGGCCATCGAGTCCAGCCCCCTGCCAAGCAGGAAACACCATCAGAGCACTCCTGACATATGGTTGTCAAGCCTCTGCTTAAAGACCTCCAAAGAAGGAGACTTCACCACACTCCTTGGCAGCAAATTCCACTGTCGAACAGCTCTTACTGTCAGGAAGTTCTTCCTAATGTTTAGGTGGAATCTTCTTTCTTGTAGTTTGGATCCATTTAGAGCATGCAAGGAAATGAATGTCTGTTGCAGCTGTAGCTTAATAGAATAACTGTGATCTAAATGGAGGATATGACATAATTGGCCTTTGCATCCATTGGAAAACAACACACAGTTGAGCCGTACCTTGAATTCCACCTGTGAGCTGGATGGTATACTTAGGTCATGCAAAGGCAGCCTTTATTATTGTGGTCTCTGTGTGCAGCACCCCAAGGGTCAGGTGAAACTCAATCAACCCTTTGTAGTTCACAGTCTATTTAGATGAATTACTAAAGTCAAGCAAGCCTGGATCAAACTGAATGGGTCACTTCCCTGAGGAATACTCTTTCTTTATAGAAGAAGAGTTTGGATTTGATATCCCGCTTTATCACTACCCGAAGGAGTCTCAAAGCAGCTAACATTCTCCTTTCCCTTCCTCCCCCACAACAAACTGTGAGGTGAGTGGGGCTGAGAGACTTCAGAGAAGTGTGACTGGCCCAAGGTCACCCAGCAGCTGCATGTGGAGGAGCGGAGACGCGAACCCAGTTCCCCAGATTACGAGACTACCACTCTTAACCACTACACCACACTGGCTTTATACCATCTTCACTGTGTTTTGTATGTTTTGTAGTATTCATGGGTGAATCATATCTTTTATTATGGGCACCATGCATTCTGTAATTCCAATATGCAACTCAAAATTAGTCTATTCACCATAGCCAGACAAATGACAAGGCAAAATATTGGCCTCACCAAACATTTGGATGACGTTCTGCTGCTTGGCGCATTTTTGTTCCCCTGCCTGCTGCTCTGGGGCAATGTCCCCCCCCCCACCTTGTTCTTTGACATCGCTGTCTTCTGCCTTCTTTGACTTCACTGCCATCATGATGTCAGACATTGGCTGTGGCTTCTTCCCATGGCAGTGAGGGCAAAGGGACTTCCCACTTGCTGGTCACATGGCATCATAATGACTGCAGGTGGTTGAAACCTGTCACAGTTCAAAGGAGGTCACTGATCAACAGATTGGTGGTTACAGTTGAGGAGATTTCACCCCTCCCATATCCAAGAATCTCCTGAGGAGTCTGCTGATTCCCCAGAGAGGAGGAGGCGTGTTCTGCTCTCTACTTATTCTGCTCCAGCACCGAGTCAGTCAGTCAGTCAGTGTCGGAGAGACAGAGAGAGAGAGACTGAGTGTTAGAGATTGTGTGTAGAGATAAGGTTGCTGCTAAGAGCAGCTGCAGACACTCAGTGCAGTGCAGCATTCATTTATGCTTAGACCTATTAAGCTCTGTATATAGTTTGTATAGTTGTAGTTATAGAATAAAGAAGATATTCTACAGAGCTGCTCTCCGAGTTGTTTATGTACTCTGCTAGACTCTGCTGTACTCTGCTGTGCGACGACTGTCTTCTTGTTGGAGTGAATCCGGTGCTCACAACTCTAAGCTGTGAGTCCACAGCACTTTGACCTGTTCCTGTGCAGAAGGTGGTCTCTGGAAGTGCTACCCAGCTCGCCTAGCCCAGTTGGGGCTGAAGTGGATGAGTCCAGTTGGTGGCACTGGCTCAAGGGCGATGCTGACAACAGTGAGCCACTCTGAATGCACCCTCTAGCACCAATCAGCTGACTATCGCTGAAAGGGCATCTTCAAAGGAGATTGCTGTAACCACCGAACAGCTGATTGGTAACCACTTTGATGTCTCTGTAGAAGTAAAAATACAGTATTAATAAATGGAGCATTTTCCCCTCTGCAGATGATGCAGCTTGGATTCAAAGCCCAATGGGGAGCTCCCTAGTGTAGCTGATCCCAGCATGGCTCCCAGTCAGCTGGCCAAGGGGCAACTGAGAGCTCCCTTAAATCCACGTCCATATGACATATGATGTCAGGTGTGTGGATGGTTTGTGAGAAACCACCCCATGGGCCAATTTGGGATCTGTGCTGGGCTTTATTAGGCCCAAGAAGTGAAGGTTCCCAAACCTTGACAGATTGTCTATGCAGAGATATGCATATACAGGTCTGGGGGTTTTGTTTGTTTGTTTGTTTCAATTGGAATTCATGGATCAGCCTTTATAGATGAATGAGAAGCATTATGTGTGGTATGGGTGAAGACATGGGCTTCTCTTTCCATTATAAATCACTGAATTGGGAGGAGTGCCTGCTAATCTGTAAATAGTTGTGCATTTGTTTTCATGTTTTTCTTCTGATTACCACAGAGCTTTAAATCTTGCCACATGTGCATCCATCAACTGAACATGGATATCTTTATTTATGGGCTGGTTTAATGAAATTACTGTCTTGCATAACAGCTGGAATTTTCATTTGCTTGTTCTTTAGGACTGGAGCTATCCATGTAGGAGACCGGATATTAGCTATTAATAATGTAAGCCTTAAGGGGAAGCCTCTGAGTGAAGCCATTCATCTACTCCAGATGGCTGGAGAAACTGTAACTCTGAAGATCAAGAAGCAAACCGAAAGTAAGTTCTCATTCTAAAAATCTGTGTGTATCATCTGGCACACCTGGAGCCAAAATCAGTACAGATCAATGTAGCAATCTCCACTTCTTGGACAAGGTTCTTGGGCAGTCACTGGCCAAATCCAGACGCTCTTGGATGACACTGGTTTTCCCAGATGTATTTCGATTTGGGTTTAGGCCTGCTTTTGGTGCAGACATTGCCTTGGTGGCCCTTTGTCGGAAGAGCCGCAGTGGGAATGTGTCCCTGCTTTGTTACCCTTGATTTCTCAGTGGCTTTTGATACCAATAACGATTGTCTTCTTCTGGAGTGGCTGTCCACATTGAGAGTGGGCACCACCACTCTGATGATTCCAGTCCCACTTGGGTGGCTGTTTTCACAGGGTGATCCTTGAGGGATATTGTTTGGCCTCATGGAGCCTTTCTGTGTCAGCTTCTGGAGAGTTCTGTATTATCTCCCATGCTATTCAGCCTCTACGTGAAACTGCTTAATGGGGTCATCTCGAGTTTTGGAGTACATGGTTAGCAATTTGCTGGTGACACACATCTCTGCTTCTCCTATACATCTTCAGGTGAGGCAGTGGGTGTGCTAGATCAATGTCTTGCCTCGGTAATGGATTGGATGAGAACCAATAAACTGAAGCTTAATCAGACAAGATTGAGGTCCTGTTAGTGCAGCGGTTCTCAACCTGTGGGTCCCCAGATGTTGTTGGACTACAACTCCCATCATCCCTGAGCCTTGCTAGCTAGGGGTGATGGGAGTTGTAGTTCAACATCTGGGGACCCACAGATTGAGAAAGGCTGTGTTAGTGGGTGGTTCCCTAAACCAGATGAATGGGATGTAACCTGCTCTAGATGGGGTTGCACTCTCTCTGAAGGAGCAGGTAGATCCTATAGCTTGAGGATACTTCTGGATCCATTACTGTTGCTTGAGGCTCAAGTGAACTGGGCAAGCCAAGTCTGTTTTCTATGCTCTGGTAACCTCAAGGCTGGATTACTTCAATGCACGGGGCTGCCTTTTAAGACAATTTGGAGACTGCAGCTGGTGCAGAATTCAGAGGCCAGACTGTTAACTGAGGCACAATGATCCAAACATGTAACACCAATTCTGCCATGACTGCACTGGCTACGATTAGTTTCCTGGCTGTATTCAAAGTGCTGGTTTTGACCCATAAAGCCTTAGGACTTAAACCTTCACTGCCTTGCAAGATATCTTTGGGAGAAGAAAAGGCTAAGAAGTAAACCCTACACCAATCCAGAGTGGAGTCCCTAAGAGATTGGATGGTGCCTTGTACGCCTCCTTCTGGCAACTCCTGCAGCCAAGCTGGTGCCAAATGTATTGCTCTGCTCAGAGGCACCAGCTTCTGAAGGAGAATTGGGGGGAGGCGATGTCACATGGTGCATGATGCCATATGCGTGACATAAGGACGGCTGGGGGACCTTTAAAAATATATGAGGTCAAGGCATAAATGCATTGTATAATGACTGCATCATCTGTCTACATTATTAAACTGCTGTTCCATTTAATACTATTCCTGTTAATGCCCCTGTTGTGTTGGACTACTGGATTGTGGGGAAATGTCTTAGTTTCCTTGGGAGACTTCTTTAAAACAAGGAGAAGGAGGCGAAAGCACCAAGATCAGTCGGTGACTCCATTGACAGGTATAATCTCAAGCACCCACTTGAGAATCTGTTTAAGAAGCTGACTAGATTTTGAGCTGTCTGCTTCCCTTTAAAAAACATCTTCAGACCTGCCAATGTGGAAAGTGATTTTTATTTCTCCCCTCCTTCCTTAACACTGTTCGAGCAGCCTCACTTTGACGCAGCATTAAGTTTCTGAAAGAATTGCTGAAAAGCCTATTGGGGGAAAACTTAATCGGCATCCTTCACTGCCAACCACCTGTCAGTCAAGCATCTCACATCAGACTCTGTGTCTCTGCAGAGTCTCTTACTTTTGAAATTCTGATGCAGCAGCAACCTTGCCTGACAAACTAAGGAGCTCAGCCAATGTCTTGAAAGGACTGAAGTTCACTTTAAAGTCCTGACTGATGTTCATGTGTAAAATTGAGAAACAGGCCTCTGTCCTTCTGTTCTTTGCTTTTAATGAAGACAACTTGACAGTGTAAGCATGCAATTTAATTTTCATGCTTGAAGGGACCATTAGATTTCAATCACATCCATTTTCCTCCCTCTCTCCTCCAGTCTTTCAGCTCTTCATGAACACAGAGGATTTTCCGGGTGCAGTCCCTCCTACTTTCCTTCCTAGCCACTGATAAATTAGATCTCGTACTTGCTCAGAGTGTAGTTTTTCCTCTTGCTTTCTTAGCACTTTTTACTCTGGCAGAGATAAAACACCTCCCTCACCTCTGATCTCCTTTAAGTCTCTTTCCTCCTGCAAGGAGTTGTACCATCATCCATAAACAAAGACAGCTGCAATACGTTATTGTACTTTTCTCCAGTCTCACTCACTTTTCTCTCTTTTTTTCTTTTCTTCAAAAGACCTGTGACCTGCCTAGAGCCAACTTGGGGGGGGGGGGGATTGAAGTGTTTGAGGAGAGAGGTAGTTCCCAGTTTCTGCTGGAAGCAGAAGCTACCACTAAAATAGTTATGCTTTAAAAACACTCTTCTGCTGTGGAACTTCCTCGAGAGGTTGCAGAGGCAGCACTTTTCAGGTTTGACTTGCTTTTGGAGGAGACCAAACTTGAGACTTGTTGTGTTTCTAAAAATATTTAATTTTACAACTATAAAAGTAAAGCCGTGTGTGTGTGTGTGTGTGTGTGTGTGTGTGTGTGTGGAATTGATCAGCTCCTGACAGGTGGGTCACCTCAGATCCCCAGAGAGAAATACCTGCACCTAAGGATGTTCAAATCTGTCAATTTCACTTTCTCATTATTTTAATCTTAAATTCAGTTGGCCATGTTTCTGCAGCAATTTGCAATTATTGTTTTTTTAATCCCCATGAAAATTTGTCAGAATTTCTCCTAATACAGTGGTGCCCCGCAAGACGAATGCCTCGCAAGACAAAAAACTCGCTAGACGAAAGGGTTTTGCGTTTTTTGAGTCGTTCCGCAAGACGAATTTCCCTATGGGCTTGCTTCGCAAAACGAAACGTCTTGCGAGTTCTTGCGTGTTTGTTTCCTTTTTCTTAAAGCCGCTAAGCTGTTAATAGCCGCTAAGCCGTTAATAGCCGCTAAGCCGCTAATAGCCGCTAAGCCGCTAATAGCCGTGCTTCGCAAGACGACGAAACCGCAAGACGAAGAGACTCACGGAACGGATTAATTTCGTCTTGCGAGGCACCACTGTAAATACATCTTTTTGTATGCAGTTTTGACTAATGTACACATTTTTGAAAGCAATTTCCCCTAATATGATGCATTTTTGTATCTCTTTATTAATATATGCATTTTAATGCACTTTCCCCTAACATATATTCTACACATTGTTTGGGGTGGAGAATTGCATTGCAAAATTCAGAGACGTGCAAATGTCAAAGGATAGGTGTGCTTTGATTTGCACATTTCATAGAATTGTAGGGTGGAAGGGATATCAAGGGACATTTAGTCCAATTTCTCTTTTTAAGAAGTGCACATTAGGTAGTGACTTATTAAAATGCAAACTAAATTGAATTTCTCCTCCATCCCTTCATCCTCTCCAATGTGCCTTCCAATCTCCACGTCAGTGCTCTCTTTCCTGCTCACTCCATCATCCTAAAAAAACTGCAATTTCTTTCACACAGAGACCTTTAAAGGCCCAACCTTAGCTGAGTTTGGGAATCACCATCCCCCAACGGCTCTCACAGTCCAGGGATGATCTCTGTACCTCTCAACCATTAGCTATTATGGTGTGAAACACGTTAATAGTCTTTCGCAGAGCTTTCCCCAAGAGAGGATATAGCTGGCACAGCTCGTCCAGCAGTCATAATGATATTTTTACTCACAGAAGCTCTTTGGAGCACTTTCTGCGTATGACACATGAGTCAAAATGAATGGAGGAGAGTGAATTCCTATCAATCATTCTAAGCCTGAGCTATTTGAAATTGGAATTCCACAGCCATCTCAAGTACTCCATCATAAGCAATTTAACCCATCCTAATTTGGGGAGACTATAGTGGGCTCCCCCCTTTCTTTAAAGTACAGTCTTTATCTCGGGAGATGTTCTAAGGTGAAAGAAAATTGTCAAGGTGATGGTGGTTTTAAGTGTTGAGTAAAGAATAAATCACTTCACAATCACTAAATCAGAAAAGCCACTTACTTGGAAATAAGTCTTTTTACTTGATTTCACTGAACTTACTTGCAAGCAGATGCACTTAAGATCACACGCTGGCAGTAGTCGTGATCTGTGTGATTTTTACGCCTGGAAAGCCGCTCCCCCACTCTTAATTTCACATTTGGTTGGTGCAACTTGAAGCAGCCATGGGTCAAAAAGGCTTACAGGATGAAGGGGAAAGAAGGGCAGCACCCCCTTGCTACAGGGCTAAGGGAACATCAGTGTTCTGCGCACCAGACCCTACATCTTCTGGAAAACATGACATTGGGCCTGCAGCCTGATATGAGACTTACCAACCATTAAGGTAAAGGTACCCCTGACCGTTAGGTCCAGTCGCAGACGACTCTGGGGTTGCAGTACTCATCTCGCTTTACTGGCCGACGGAGCCAGCATACAGCTTCCGGGTCATGTGGCCAGCATGACTAAGCTGCTTCTGGCGAACCAGAGCAGCGCACGGAAATGCTGTTTACCTTTACGCCAGAGCAGTACCTATTTATCTACTTGCACTTTGAAGTGCTTTCGTACTGCTGGGTTGGCAGGAGCAGGGACCGAGCAACCGGAGCTCACTCCGTCGTGGAGATTCAAACCACCGACCTTCTGATTGGCAAGCCCTAGGCTCTGTGGTTTAGACCACAGTGCCACCCATTAGCTGGTGATTATAACATAACAGAAAGAGAGCAGGTGAGCTTCACAGAAATGTCTCTAACGTTTTGTGCATACCTGTGCATCTTTACTTTGACCCCAGGGACTTACCCGAAACAGTCTGGGAGTATAAATGAAGTGAGCGACCCAGAAGATGACCTGACTGATTCCCAGAAAACTAGCAAACTCTCTGAGATTTATTCCACCACAATCCCCAGTGTGGACAGTGCAATGGAATCCTGGGATGGTTCTGGCATTGATGCTGGTTATGGAAGTCAGGGTGAGTCGGCCTTTAATGTGCGAATGCATAAGTTTGTCTCCTCCCTCCCAACTCCATTTTGAATTGCTGAGGGCCAGTTCATA
This sequence comes from Podarcis pityusensis, assembly GCF_964106645.2. Classification (NCBI taxonomy): domain Eukaryota; kingdom Metazoa; phylum Chordata; class Lepidosauria; order Squamata; family Lacertidae; genus Podarcis; species Podarcis pityusensis. The sequence goes on along the minus strand of NC_138029.1, from coordinate 88,830,241 downwards.
CATTTATATCTGAAGGGATAAAGGTTCACGCAAGCAAACATTGCCATGGGGTCAGCAGTTACAGCGAACCCCTTCAATGTCCATTTACAGGTGTGGTTTGGATTCAAACCTCACCAGCAAATGGACAAAGCTGGCACTTTGTTCATCTGGTTGCACAATTAAAATTCCCCTTAGACATATAGGATGTCTACTGCAGAACTAGAAATGGGAGACAGACTTCCCATCCAGCTAACTTAACCATAAGATTGTCTTTCCTCAATGTAGCCATGTAAAAATGACCTGATCCTTCCTGTTTGTTTCTCTGCTCCCCATCGGATCCCAGTAGGTACATACTTGCCGCAAGCTGTTGGCATTGCGCTTCACCCACATGAATGGAGATCCAGCAGACAGAAGAACAGTACCCCTCCTGGTGATCCCAGGAAGAGTTACCCCTTTATGGATGGCAGTTTCAGTGAAGATGACTGGGAGAAGCCCAGCAGGTATGTGAGGCTTGTAAGAAAACAAAGGAGAAGGATGGGTGTGTGGGTGGGTGGGTGTGCAGTCATATGGATCTCAAGGACAAGGCATGCCTACATGTCTTACCTGACTCCGTTCGATTTGTCTCCCGTCCTTCCTCCCAAAGGAAGCGGTCAATATCAGCTTCAACTATTCCTGAAGGAATTTGACATGAAAACATTCAGATCTATTTATTCATCCACATTCCAAAAGGGACATGTCGTACAGAAAGCCCAGGCCTCACCTGTGTTTTTAGAGAAGAAATGGAACTGCAAGTGAACTGCTGGGCTAGTCTGATGAGTGGTCATTTTATTAAGTTGGATTTCTAATTGGAATGAAATAATGCTGGCATTTAGAAGTCGGCGTTTCACCTTTTCTGAATGCCCAGGCTTAAGTTTCATTACAGTGGGGTGTCATCTTAACAATGACGTTGAAGCGATGGAGAGAAATTTAAAAACCTTTAATGTGTGGCCCACATTTGTTCTTTTGGGTGTTGACTAAATGGCAGTCCATAGCTGCTAGGTATGTGAAAGGCCATATATGAAAGCAATCTAGGGTGGATGCTTATACATGACACTGATTTTTATCTCTATCCTATCTATCCTCTGTTTGTCTGATTACCAGTAGGTATACAAGATCACATGCAAAAGTGTGTCTTGGTGATGTTGTCACCAAAAAGTCATTTCTAAGTTCCTTTTCCACTGGTGCAATGTTTTTCACGTGAGCAGGAATCCAGTATTGCAGATCTGGAATCTGATCTATGCACTAATGTTGTTAGAAAAGCTGTGTGTGTGTGTGTGTGTGTGTGTACGCGTGCATGCGCGCGTACGTACACACACACGCGTAAAATGGGGTTAAAATAATACTAAGGTGCAGCATGTTAGACATCTGTAAGAGTCTGTTTGGATGAAGCCCAGGGTTCAGCATTAAATTAGCAAGTATTACATGGGAATGGAGGGCAAGGGAGAGGTACCAATTCCATAAGGTTTTGAGTGGCCTATGCAGCCTGAACTAATCCCACTAATTTTCCAGTTTGAACTAGAAGGGATTGGCATAGTCCTCATATGGCTCGTGGGTGCCAAGTGACCCGAATCTGTTTGCTGTGATAACTCAGAAATCTGCCACCTGCAAATGGCCTAACTGCTCATCACTCTGCTGTCTTCCACACCTCAGCAGTTCATCAAAGGCTGCCCAACCACAGACCTTGCAGGTTGCTTTGACCTTAGACTCTTTGCCATTCAGTTGGGTTACGTGAGTTGCTGTGGTTTGTGATGGAATTCTGAAGTGCTGGCTACATCTGGGTTGGCAAGCAGCTGTGAAAACAAAGTCAGTCTTGGTCCAAACAAGACTTTGTCCAAAGGATAAGGGAAAGTGGGCGAGGATGGAAGAAGGCAACTGCATAAAATTAAAAACACGAACCTTCAACTCAACATTCCCTCTGTTTGTATCACAGTTCTTTGTAGTGTTGACTCATTAAAACAATAATCATTTCCTTGGCATGAATTTCCAAAACCATTTCATATGACTTTAGTTCATTTTTAATTGCTGCTCTCCCTTTAGCGATCTAAGAAGTGACATGGAAATGTCCACGCAAACGAGAAGCAGGCGTCGCAGTTGTGCACTTAGCCATTTTTTAAGTGCCGACGAATGATAATAACCTATCAAAATGCCCATTGCGAGAATAGCTTATTTGTGTGTGGAGAGAGGTATTGCACTGCTCTGTGGTCTTCCTGTCAGGCCATTCAGTGTCAGGTTTGGAGAAAAGACTTCACCTTCCATACCGCAGTGGCACTAAGTGCAGCGGTTTGGTTTTCCCTCAAGGGAAGAAATGGCAACGAATCACAGAAAGTAAGGTGGCACACCAGTAGGCTCACCCACTTCTTGTCCCAAGTGAATGGAGCCATTTGAAACTCAAGCCTGCTTCCCTCAGTGGAGCCACTGGCAGAGGAAGAGGAGTGCGGGGGGAGCGCACCGCCCTTGGCAGTGTGATCCCGGTGGGGTGCCATTGCAGCTGCCCCCCTGCCCCCAGGATGCACGCCAGCCCCGCCCCTGCCTGCTCTCCGCCACTGAGTGGAGCCCCAAAACTGAGTTCAATATATCTGGGTTTCCAAGGAGTGTGGTTGAATGTTAAAAGCATGGGGCGGAACGTGGGGAACTGACTCTTATATACAGGGGAAAGGACTGTTTTGCCCCCTTTTTACCCCCAAAAGAGAGGGTGGTGTGGATATCAGCAAGCACAAACCTCTCTACTTCTTCAAGGGAGAAGTATATAATGAGCAGGGGCAGCAGAATAGATTAGCATTTAGATTTATTGAAAGTATAACTACAGACCCGCGCAAATGAGAGGTAACAGGTCCTGTTGAACCCTCTGTATATTTCTGCATTTAGTGTTTAAATTGCTTGCCTAGTCTAGGGAAGCCATTTTATATACATCATTTTTTACATTATATACTCCCACAGATACCTGATGTATTTATCATTTTCTCACCACGTCTGTTACCCTCTGTGTTTTTCTCTCTCTTCTCAGGTGTTCTGTGTCTCAGATCTGAACTCTGTCCCATCCGCCTTTGTACTAACAGTCTCTGAGGCTCCTGGTTTACCCATAATGCATCCTTTTTTTCTTTTACTTCTCTATTTCACCAAAACGTCTTCCTAAACCTACAATCTTCCTACAGGCACTTTTTATTTTACCCTTTTGAACGTGGCATTACTACACCAGTGTAATTCTTCCTCTTGAAGGACTTTTGCCCTGTTAGTGAAAGTGCATGGAGGTTTTGTATTTGGACTCTCTCTTGCCTGAAAAGTTCATATTGTTTGCTTTGTATATGAAGACTCTGCCAAGTCTCTGCTTTTTACTGGCGAGCCACTTGCTGTAGCCTTGCAGCTTCCACCCTGCTCCAGAAGAGTGCTGACAATCTTTGGTTCCTACGTTACAACAGATATCCCAACCGCCAAAATGGCCTTGAGACCGCACATGAGGATAATTTTTGGCGTGTTTTTGGAGAAGCTTTGGAGGACTTGGAAACATGCGGCCAGTCTGAGCTTTTGAGGGAGATTGAGGTAAATTAACCTTTGAAAGCAGAAGGGGTGTGTAGCTGTACCACTTCTAGTAAGTTCCCCTCTCTTGGTTCTTCTTGAACTGCGTCTTTCTGGTTGTGACTGATGGGAGCTGGAGCTAATGGCAGGGTGAACAGGGCGCTCTATATTCCCCCTTCCCTGCATAGTCAGAGTGTCGCCCTTTACAAAGTGTGCTTCCTTTCAAGGTAATATCACTAGAAGCTTATAGTACACATCTTGAGCAGGTTGAGCAGTTATTACAAGGGTACAGGCACACAGGAAGGCTAGACCTGTTTTCCCCAAAATCTATATTAGCTTTTGCCAGCCTAATCCAAACTAGCACTGCTCTCCCAAGCAGAAAATTGGGATTTTCATCCCTTTTTTTTGTTTGTCAGAAGCATGGCTCCTGCATTTCAGGTGCTTGAAGCGGTCAAGTTATCATCAATGTGTAGGGCTAGGTACACATAGCAGTTTAAAGTGGATTAAATGTTTATTGCATTGAACACATAATATTGTCCCCATCTAAGTGGCACTTCCCCTGTTTAGTTCAGATTTTCCCAATAATGCAGTAAGGAAACAAAAATCCTACATAAAATTGCTTATTGCCCAACTGTGGACATACTGAAGCACATGATGGAGGTGGGTTGGATCTTTCATGTGCCTGGTGACTTTTCTGGGTGTCATCTATCACCCTACTTCTGTTGGTGAGGTGCTCCTCGGTTTGCTGTTGATGGATCTGTCATGACACACACTTCATTTGTTCTTAACTCGCTGTTTTGTGCAAGTCTGGTATATCAGAAAACTTGGATCTCAAAAACAAAATTTATAAAAGGGTGGCAGTTACAAGTAAACAAATACTTGCCTGCATGTCCAATATGGACCTCAGGTTTTTCAAACTCAGAGAGGGTGAGTTGCTGGTGGGGCTCAAAATTCAACTTCTCTTTTTTAACCTACTCTTTTGTGCAAATCTGGTGTATATGAAAACTTGTAACAATTTTTGTTAATGGCCACACATGTAGGTAAACAAATAATTTTGTGCACGTCCACAATGGGCCTCATGTTTCCAGAACTCTGGGAGGGCATGGAAGTATTAATGGAGGTGAGGGAACAACAACACACACTGCAAATTCATCCCACCAAGCACCACCCACTAGCATGGATGGGAAACACTGAGATAGCATTCAGTTGAGAATGCCTATGGATGGATGGACAAGTACAAAAGTGCACATAGAAACAGCAAATCTGTTTCTATGGTGTGCATCTAGCATTGGCCAAAAGGAGAATCATAATAGGGCAGTAAGTCTTGCCATGACATTGTGGTGCTGTGGCCAGTTCCCATAAATTGCAAGTGCACAGTCAAAATTTTGTTGTCCATGCTGGCTGGCATTTCTCACCTATGCCAAATCAAGTAAACTCATGATGAATCCTGAGCAGGGTTTACAATTTGTCAGCATCCCATAGTAAAGAGTCCTGAAACATCCTTGAGCGATGGCACCCTGTTCTCTCTCAGAACTTTGTCTTGCCAGTGTTTGTTTGGGCGGGAGGTTCTGGAGCAGAGGATGCAGGAGTTGGGACAGTCGTCTTGCCCTGAACCTTACTGTTCATGCTGCTTCTTGCACCGAGCTTACTGTGTTCTCTCTGTGTGTGTGGTTGTTGTTTTACTTACCCCTCCATAGGCATCCATCATGACAGGGAGTGTACACAATCTAGACCTTGACGGGGGCAAGTTGCTCATGAACTCTGTCAACCAATCAGGACTGAGCCCACCAAGGAAAGGGAACACCAAGAGCTCAGGTGAAGGGAAGGGCAATGCCAATGTCACTCCCACCAAGAAAAATGACAGGAATTTGGAGATTAAGATGATGAAGGAAGAGATCCAAGAAATCATGTCTCCCACCCCTCTTGAGCTGCACAAGGTTTGTGCTGAAGAATGGTCTGGTTATGGGTTTTAAGACTGTGGGGCAATGATAGGATAGAGGTGGGTAAAGGACTGAAAAAAGAATAATCTCCAGAGGCGGATTTGCCCCATTACTAAGTTTCTGGATAAACGTCTTTGAGCACAGGATGGCAGGGCATGGAATGTTCTACTGATGTTAGTAAGCAGCTGGTGTCCTCTGGTGGGGACAGCGCCCTCTTCCTGCCACTCCCTTGCAATGGACCCCACACACCTAGCAAAACTGGAACAGGCCATAGTTTAGGGGTAGAGCACATGCTTTGGATGCAAAAGGTCCCAGGTGCAACCTCCAGCATCTCCAGGCAGGGCTGTCTGAATCCATGGAGAAGCTGCTGTTGCTAGTCAGTGTTGGTGATACTGAGGTAGGTGGACCTAATGAACTGGCTTAGTAGAAGACCGCCTCCTATAATAGGATGGCTTTGCAGTAAAGCGGATGACACACACAGGTAAACAAGAGTCTCTGGGCAGGAGTAGCACAATGGCTTCTGCTCTCATTTTAGTGGTGGGGGAGAGGTGTAAGCACAGGACTCGTGGGGCGGGTACACCCTTCCTGTTCTCATTTCCTATCACTTCTGAAAGGCCTATGGAAAATGTGAGGTTCAACATGCAAATGCAGCATTGCTGTCAGGGATATCTAATCTTGCCTAATAGCAATGGCATGCAACCCATGGACACACGTAAGCAGAGGAATGCTTACCATTGCACCAGCTTCTCCAAAAAGGCTTTTGGTGGTTCGGAAGTCTTTCAGGCATTTTGCTAGAAACCAAACATTCCTGTTTAAACAGCAGAGCTTTATTCTCAAGGCTGACGAGGTAGTCGATTTAAAGTTGGAACAGCGCCTGCCCCCCCCCCAAGCAACAGCATTGCTGGTTCGCACGGAGAGCCTGAATGTGTGCATTGTGTCTGACCAAATGACCTTTTCTGATAGCAATGTTGATGCTCTCCCAGTAAAGATTAGTAATTAAGACTACAGTACTAACCCCACTTACTTGGGACTAATCCCCATTGAATTCAGTGTGGCTTGTTTCTGAGTAGGCATGGTTAGGACTGCTCTGCAAACGTGTTCTGTTCCTGACCCCACATTCCAACTAGGGATCATTATTGGGAGGAGTGTTAGAGCAATGTTATCACCTTATCCTTGTTTGTCCTGTGCCCTAGTTCTGCTACTGATGCTTTCTTGGAAAAGACTGGCCATTTTCCTACTTCTGTGCCACATGCCCACACGTTCACTCTTGTCGCATCAGCATTGCACTTGGTTCCCATGGCTTACGGTGCCGCTTGAGAACACAGACCTGAAGCTGTTGTTTTACATTCACCATAGCTACTTAGTGACCGAGTTTGACATTTTAGGCTGAAACAGCTGAAATTTGCAAAAACTTTAGAATGAGACCCTCATTTATTCTTCAAGCACCGGGAGGGGGGGCACTTTCTCCTCATGCTTTGTCCTCTGTTTTTGCTGTTCGTACCAAATTAGACTTTCCTTTTCCTTTTCAGATAACTATTTATAAGGATCCAGAGACTGAAGACTTTGGATTCAGTGTCTCAGATGGCTTGCTGGAAAAAGGCGTCTATGTGAATATGATCCGCCCAGATGGGCCAGCTGATCAGTGTGGACTCAAGCCCTATGACAGAGTCCTTCAGGTAATAACTATAAATAACAGCAAAAGGTTTAAGAAATCCAAACGGGTCTGTTTCTTGAAGAAGAGCTTGCATCTGGGGCAAACCACCTGGGTTCATACTAGTGGCTGTTGGAATAGTCTGTCTAAAACGGTACACTCTCTCTTTCTTTCTGTCCTACTGTTGCACAATTTCACTGATGGAAAGGTTTCTGTTTTCCTTAACCCAGGGGATGCCACCCTTTTTTGGGCCAGGGGGCACATTTGGAATTTTGACATAGTGCCATGGATGCCTGTCACAAAATGGCCACCATAAGATGGCGCAGGAAAGGGCAAGCCCAGTGCAAACAGGAACTGTGAGCAAGAGGAGCAAACAATCTCTCATGCATTGTGGGCTTTTATAGAGACCTTTCATGGGCATTACAGGAGGTACTAGCAGGCATGCTGGCAGCCAAGGGCACTGCGTTGGCCACCACTGCCTTAACTTGTCCTCCAGCTCTGTAGCACAAGCCATTCATACCCACACATTTTCCCTCTCTGAACTCATTGTAGCTATTCCACAGAAAAAAAGCCACCTAGACCTTCAGGAGGCTCTTTATTAATGCATTGGCACACCTCGCTGGCGTTTCTGGTGGGGGTAGGAAAAGAAGTGACAACTTGAGGTCCAAACTGTTTTGTCAGCCTCTCCTGAGGCAGCTGTTCGGACCAGAAATGCTGGGGGCAGTAGGTACAACCCCCCTCCCTGCTCTGCAAGCAGTTACATTCATTATTTTAGAAGTCTTGCAATTCCCTGAAGGATTCTTTTGCTGTTCCCTTCAGCATTTAAAAAGACTTTATTGGCTGTGCCACAATTAACTCTAACACATGTAGGGTCAGTAACTGAAAATCTGGCAACAATAAGGGGGAGGCTCATTTGTGCTTGTTATGGTCCGTAGCCAGCTGGCCTGCTGCACCGTTGTTCTTTCTCAGCCTCAAATGAAAGACCAGCAGAAAGAAGGAATTGGGGGAAGAGCGGAGAGGGGGAACAAAAAAAAAGTAATTAGGCTGCTGGCCACGTTTCTGCAGAATGTTGGCAATGTCACAGCCTGCACAACCACCAAAGTGTTCCCCTTGAACGCACACTAGACCCAAAGAGGAACCATGAGAAGAGGACTTCAGTATATCTGCATGGGACACCACTGAGGAGATGACCTTGTCGTCACTTCTGTATGATGGTCTCAGCAGGACTGTAGCCTGAGGCGGTGGGAAGAGAATAGGCCTTGCATACAGGAAGTCCCAAGTGCAGGGGTGAAGCAGCCACCTCAGGCGTTGCCTCTGCGGGCACCCTGTCCACCCAGCTGGTGGCAGAGAAGCAGCGCTGGTTTGCAGCAAGATCTCGCTGGATTTTTGTGGGATCTCACTGGAAACCACTGCTGTTGTCACCTCAGGTAAGGGAGGGCATGGCAGCACATTTCTGTTTGGCCTCAGGCATTGAAAGGGGACATTGCCCAAGTGCAATGCCAGCATCTCCAGGTGGGGATGGGAAACCCTAGAGCACAGCTAGCGGTCAGTGCAGACAGAACTGAGTGAAATAGACCACTGGTCTGACTCTGTAGCATCCTAGTTAGAGGAAAGTGTTGAGCCAGGAGTGATCCGTAAAGGGCTTTCTAAAGGTCAGAAAAATATAGATGGATTTGTTTGACCTATAAAATCTTCAACCAGATGCAGGGGAATGGAAGAATTAACCCTAGAGCCAATTAACCTTCCTTGGCCTCAGGGTTGCGTTCAAGGTTGGGCAGCCCTCTGAGGGTCACATGCCATTTTCAGATGCACCCACTTGCAGACACTCGTCGCACAAACATATCACGAAAACCCATGTCTGCAGATCACACAGAGACACAGAGACACACAATGCGTTCTCTCTTACACCATGCTCTCTCTCTCCCTCTCTCTCTCTCTCCCTCTCTCTCATGCACCATGCACTCTCCCATGTGCTGACATACTATGCTCATCCCCATGGCAGCACTGGGCTGAGAGGAGCTGGGATGGAGAGAACATCCCTTGTTTGCCTCACAGGCTACAGAAACAAAAGGAGTCATCCTGCCTCAACCACTTGGGGCTTAGAATATAAAGTAGCCCTTCACTGTCTCCAGATGCTGTTGCTTCCGAGTGTGTGCAGCAGATCTTAACATCCACATCTGTGCTTACCGTAAACTTAATTTAGATCCCACCTGCCAGTTTGACTGATTGTATACCCCACCTTACACTGTCAGCTAAATGCAAAAAATGTCGATCCGTGGGTTATCTGTCCCTGGTAGCCCTAATGAAACTTTAATTGAGTTAGGATAAAAGGTTTGTCCACAGTTTCATCAGGGATGAGGAAAAGGTAAATATTTTTAAGACAAAGATATCAGAGAGGCTCCACCCTTAAACAACCTCATCATAACCGGGGAGCCTTTTCTGCAAGATGAAACCCAACTGTATTATGGCGCCTGACCACTTGGGTGTTACAAAATACATTTCTGGCCCCCAAGTCACTGGCTGGAGAATAGAGTAGCCCCACAAGGATACAACAACAGCTCACCACCCCCGACTTAATGCTTCTGGTTAGATTTTTGTCAAAAACTGTGTCCCACAAAAAGAGTACGGTTTGATCGGATGTCTTTTCCATTCTCTCACATAACTGAGGAATTGAATGGCTCCAGGAATGTGTTTTCCTGGATTTTTCTGCCGTAGCATAGCATAGGATAGTTTGGTTTGGCCTATGTTTTATATGTAGCAGAACAGCTCCCAAATTACAATCTATTGAGTGTTGACACAAGTTTAAGAATATAAGAACACAATATGAGCCTGCTGAATCAAGCCAATGTCCTATCTAGTCCAGCATCCTGTTCTTGCAGTGGCTGACCAGACAGATAGATGCCTGAGGGAAGACTGGAAGCTGGGTGTGAACGCAACAGCACTCTCACCAGCTGAGATTTCCAGCAACCGGATACTTTTTAAAAAACAACAGCACAGTAAATTAAAATGGTCTCATCTTCCTGTTTTGCGTGTGTGTGTTTGTTTCCCATAATCCACTGTGAGTTTTCTCCCATACCTTCAGGTAAACCGCATTCGAACCCGGGACTTTGACTGCTGCTTAGCTGTCCCTTTGATATCTGAAGCAGGAGACAAACTGGACCTGGTAATCAGCCGGAATCCCCTGGCCTTCACTGCCAAAGCCCAGCTCGATGAGGATTTGCCAGGCCGGCAGCCTCCTAGTGTGGAGGTCAAGGCAAACACACAGACGCTCTGAATGCTGGGTGGGCTTGGTGTCAACTGTTCTTGAGGTCCTGTGGGGGTGGGGGCAAAGGGGTTGATGGGTGTCTGTAACACTTTTTTCGGTTTTACTTTTGCACTGGTATTGTGATTACTCTGTGTAATGTAACTTGCCATGAAGAAATGGGTTTCCCTTTTGTTGCATCTTGAAGCCAGTCAGCCTAGACCTTGAAGGCCTGAGTTGAGACAGACCGATGGAAATGGTCCCGCTTTGGCTAACACGGTGGGTGGGATGCGCTGCTGTTGCCACTGAAAGCAGGAAGCAGTGCCCAGCACAACTCACCTGGGAGAGAAAATCCTTTGCTCATGGTATGAGCTTCTCCAGCGAACGGGGTCACAGGGCACCAGACCATCATCTTTGCCCCTGTCTTCAAAGGGCTTGGGTACATGGTGCTATTTTCTTGTTGTTTGCTTTGTTAAATCATGTACAGTGAAACTTAATATTTAACACACACACACACACACACACACACACACACACACACACCGCTTTGTTTCTGTGAAAGGCCACCCCTGCACTACCCCATAGCTTTTCCTTAGCCCACAGCAAGAAGAGCCTTGTGTCCTTTTCCCAATTCACAGCCACACTCTCCCAGATCACTGTGGTGCTTGGGATCAACCGAGAGCAGAGTTTCCCCTCCCAAGTTTTATGAAGTCCTGAGCCATTCATCACAAAAGACTGGGCCCGGGCATGTAATTTTTTTCTCCCCATCTCAGGCACTCATCCTTTGGGGCGCAGCCTAAACACATCTACCACTATTTGACTTCAAGACAACGTGTGCTTGTTTTCTTCCTTCCTTCATCTACTGTGTTTTTCTTAGACAGCACTGATGATACCATACACAAAGGGCAGGAAACTGGCTTTTCTGGGTCACCAGTATCCTTGTGTGTGCCTCCCCCTACACACACACACACAGCACCAAGAATCTTTCTCTTGGTTGAACCATGAGTCTGTGAGTGGGCAGCTGAATGTGAGTCACTCACATAACCCTCTTTGCCCTGACCCTCGTTTCCCCCCCCATGGGAGTGGGGAAACCCTTGTATCTCCTTGTCACTGTTAAGCATGAGACATCCTCTGCGAGATTGGTATTGTGTCTCCCAGTGCACCCCCTGTGGGTCGTCCTAGTGCAAGTGCGTGCGTTTGTTTGTTTAAAAAAACCCCACTGATGATGAGGGTTGACACCCTGTTGTAACCGGTCTTAGCAGCAGCCCCATGTTTTTAGTAGTTACCTTCTCCTCCCTGGCTTTCTGAGCACGATGCCTATGTGACCCTCTGCCTTCCACAACTGAATTCCGCTGTAGTGATCATGGATGTGATATTCACATTCTTTGGATGATCTGCCTGCAGCAGGTGAGATGGACTTGCAACTTAAGGCCATGATCTCTTCCTTTCCACATGGCAAAAATGCCGGGGCTTGCAAACCTCGCCCCGGCCAGTCCAATGGCCTGTGCCAGGGTTTCTGGAATAGCACTTTATTGTGGTGGTTTTTTTCCGACTGTCCCCCTACAAGGGAACTTGAGTAAGACCCTGGAAATGGGAAACTGGCTCCTCTCTTCCTTTGTATGCCCTTTGTTTCTTTTGGTACCTTTCTGATGCAAATTAAGATGCCATGTTTTGGTATGGGTAACCTTCTCTGGTAGATCAGTAAACCACAACTGGTTTTCAGATCTGAGCCCAGATTAAGCTGTGATTGCATCTACTTCTCTCTTTTCCTCTCTCTTTTTTTTAAAATAAAAAATATGCTTATTCACTTTCTGGGCCACATCAAAGTTTCCGTGCTTTCCTTAAGATGTGCATGGAGTCCCTTTGGGGCCGCATCTAGCTGTAGCCATTTTCTCTTCTCAAAGTATGCAATATTCCATACCATGGCTGCCATATAACCTAGATAATGTGCCATAAAAGAAACTGGAGGGTATTGACAGTTGAGCAGAAAAAAAGGGGTTTTATATGCAATATTCCCAAAATGGCGGAAGCTCAGCGTGGCTTCAAATAGGTTTTTAATGAAGACTTTTAATAAGGCTTTAAAAAAAATGGTCCTTGTATCCCTTCCTATGCATTTTGAATGATACGAAAATGAAATGCATTACTTAAATGTGTATTTTTATCCATATATTAGAGTGTATTCCTTGTAAAGTATTTTTATACGCTAATTTTCTTATGTATCTATGAAAGCACAATATTCAAAGAATATTTTAGTCCTGTTTTGGACCTATTTGTAAATCTATGTATTTAAATGGTATTGCGATTACTTAGATTTTTTTAATTAAATAAAAGCAAAACAAAACAGGTTTCCTGTTTTCTTTGAAAAGTTGGCATCTCAGTGATACTTTGCCTATCTGTGGTCTATCTCTGCTTGCACTTGGATCTCTGCTGGGCTGCCTGCTTGAGACCAGAAAGTAATCTCTGGATCATCTCAGAATCAACAGAAGAGAAAAGCAAAAGCTGAGGTTAACTTTAGCCAAAGGAACCACTTTTAAATACTTGCTGATTTTGAATGTGAGTTTTAGTGTGCAATCCTCTACAAGTTTACTTGGAGGCATGTCTTATTGAGTCTGACAACACTTACTCTCAGGTAAGTGCTTGCAGGATTGCTGGCTTAAGTACATGCTTAGGTGGGCAGCTCACCACCTTCACTGACAGTCTCCAGCTTCTTCTGCCTCCCAGGGAACAAGAGCTGGCCTCCAATCAGAACCATTAAGACATAGCTGACTTCACGTAGTAAGTCTGGGGTTGTCTCATGCTTGTGGCTGGATGGAAGCAAAAATGACTGTACTCTCCCTAATTTTGTATTATGCCATGCTCCTGTGACAGCCATTTTGTGACTGGTGCCCACAACGCATTCTCAAAATCCAAAATACTTTTACTGGTCCAAACCAGCTGGCAAACCCTTCAGATTTTACATTTGCAAACGTGGAGGAACAGCCCTTATTGCTTCTTTGTCCTGGTAGCCCTGGGTACATTCTGAAATCTATCTTTCATCTCATGATACTGTTCTAGTTGTATCTGTGCAAGCCATCCCGCACAGCAGACTCTGGGGCAGCTGAGCTTCTGCTACATCCTTAACCTTGTTTTGTTTAGCATCCAGCCTGATTAACTCAAAAGCTTGCTCACAATATTGTGACACTTTGGTTGGATCCCAGTAATGCGATTGCCATAGTGTGCATGTAAACAAACAAAACACAATACTTTCAATGCATCAGCAATGCTACCCAACTGATTTTGAATGCTCTTCATTATAGAATTTAGCATAATAGTTGAGATAACATTGGAAGCAATGAGTTATTTTTTGTTGGTCTTCCATTGCCATCAGTGGTATTTTAAGCACTTTGGGTTGTGGTCCACAGTCTTCCATGTAGCACAGTAGTGGTTTTTTAAAATAGGGAAGGAACCATTCCTGGTCATTGTATAACTCATTCCTTATAGAAGTTAATAACACAGAGGCATTCCATCAATGTTTAGATATGTGAGACTATTTGCATGGTAACTATGAGGCTGTAAACTCATACACAAAGGGGCAATAAAGCCTCTGTGTTGGACACACACTTTCTCTCTCACCTCTTTTCCCTGACCTCAACACCCTCCCGCTCTTCTGGTTAATGTTCAACAGGGAAGATTTCTACTTCCAGTAAACAACTCTTTATCTGTGATCTTTGGCCTGCTTTCTAGGCTGGTATTTGTAACTGAGCAAAGACCTTTGGAGGTTTGGCACTTGGCAGCAGATTCCTACTGGCCTCCTGGAGAGCTGTGTAGAATGCTTGTCAACAGTTAACGTGCAGCAAACATGGTTTCAGCATTTGTGGAAGGTGACTTGCTGGCTTTCGCAAGCAGTCTACAATCCTCTACAAGCAGAGGATTGACTGACTTGCGGTACAATAAAAGCAGAGTATGTTGCACAACAAGTACAAAGGCATTTTGCTGCAAAATGTATAGGCAAGGTCACTTAAGGACTTCCCAGATCGGAGAAAAAATGTGAGATAGCAGAGATGTGACATGCATTGCATGGCTTCAACTGACACTTCATCACCCACTAAAAAAAACAACCCTGGTCTTGCTGCTGTGGGATTTATTTATATTTTTTAAAAAATTAAAAATAGCCAATCCTGACTATGCAGGATTTCTAGACTGATAGCTACAGTAGTGTGTGTTTTTCTTTTTAAAAAAACCCTGAAGGTGCTCCCTGCATATGCAAGATGTGCTTTAAATTCTCCCCATCCAAATGTTCAAGTATGTATTAGCTCAGGGATTGGATTTGGTGCAAAAGCTGCTCAGTGCAGAAATGCGAGTACCTAGACCTAGACAAGTTCACCAATTGCTGCCTTGAACATCTCAAACTGCTTTCCATGTCTGATAACAGGAAAACTGTGGCATTACCACTGATCAGAGATGGTCCCTGGGTAAGATCCAGCAGAATTCCCTTCTCATAACTGATGGGGCCTAAAAGTAGCAAGTTGGCATGAAGTCTTCTGTAGTAGGAGCTTCATTCTTCTGTTTTTGCATCATCACTGCAATATATGACAGCATCTATTCACATGTGATGTGTAGTGCATTCAAGTAATTTAGAAAGGTGAGGGTAGCATCACACTCTTCCCTTTGACTTGCTCCAGGAACCAGAGATGAGGGGTTCTTCCACGCTGGAACTACTTTGGGGTGGGATTCAGTTACATACCAGAAAAGTCAGTTTGGGCAATTAAAGTTGATGTGGCAGTCTTGTGCAACAAACTCGTTTCTCCCTCACAAAATTTTTGCATTAACTCTTGGACGAAGGAAATGGATTGTCATTCATAAATAGAAGTCTTACATGTTGGCTTGTTTGGAGATTGTGGGATTGACTTTTTAAATGTGAACTGCCTGGGGGATCCAATTGGAAGGTGGTAGGAATAATCATTGGAGGATGGTGCTTGTGGCACACAAGCAAAGGCGGCTGTTGGAAAACACACACCTCTAAATTCCTGGAGTGCACATTCAGGGATGGGGGGGTGCAAGCAACCCCAAGCTGTTAGCTTCAGGGATAATAATAAATTTCTTATATCCTGTCCATCTGACTGGGTTGCCTCAGCCACTCTGGGTGGCTTCCAACAAAAATACAGAAGGAGTGGAGAAGGAACCAGCTTTGTCTTTAAAGCTGCATTTCTTTTTACCGTCCTTTTCGCCACTGGGAGGAATGTTTTCATGTGCTTGTAAACATTCTTATATTTAAACTTTTTTCCTAAGAACAAGCATTGTGGGGTTTTTTTTTTTTTTTTTTGTCCCATTAGTGCATGCTTCAGTCATGTTTCATGAAACCTGTGTGTTCTCCTGGAACTTACCACCCCGTGTCTAGTTCTATGCTACCCTTGAGCTTTTTCTCAAAGAAAACATGGGATTTTTAGGCAGGATCATAGAAGTGTAGAGTTGGAAAGGGCCAAGGTTATCAATCCCAGTCCCGCTATGCAGAAATCTTTCGCACAATGTGGGTCTTGAACCCATGACTCTGAAATTAAGAGTCTCATGTCAGACCAACTGAGCTATCCAGCTGAATCCAGCCAGTTGGTGAAAGGCAGCCTTGTTAAATGCTTTCCCCTGGTGGCAGCGAAAGGCCTAACAGGCAGGGTGAGCAAGCAGAGGGGTGTGCCCAGCATGCACCTGCGGTACCATAACTTCCTTGATGCAACTTGCTGAGCACAGAGCAGCTTCACATAAGAAACAACCGTCTACCAGAAACTAGTTTGAACCTCTTTGACCATCCCACTGCTGTGTCTACTCCTCCCTACCTGCTTCTCCCACACCCAAAAAAAATCAGTGGGGCCTTTTGTGGGGAGGAACAGAAGAAACTGCTTGGAGGCCTGCATCTCTGAGAACTGGGGTGACACCATTTTAGTTTACTGGCAAGGCTATTTTAAATTAATTGCATTTTAAAACAACTTTCCAACGTTCAGTATATAGAGAGAGGTCCAGGTGTTCCTGAAGCCTGAGTGCATGGTCTGAAACATGCTAGGTGGGGGTAGGGGTGGCAGCAGTAACCCATTTTTTTCTGATTAAGTAGCATCCTGGTGAGACCCCTGTGTCATTAAATGCTTGTCTCCCCAGTAGAAATTCAACTAGTAAGGTGTTTCCTGGCATGCTGGTGCAGCGGTAAGTTGCACCAGAGGAATTTCCACATGTGTTGCGAAGTTTCAAAAGGTACAGAAGCCCTGCCCAGGGCAGGATCAAAAATAGATAACAGCAATTTGTATTGCTAATATTCTCCATCCTGTGGCCTGAGGAGGAGCAGGCTTGGAGACTGACTGATAACTCTGAAGATGTTTGGCCCCAGGCACGAGTTGCTGTGCTGGAGAGGGAGGGAGATTTTCCTCTGAAGAAATATTAGCAGGCCACATAATAGGCTGCATGGGTACCTGGCTTATATTTTATGAATTTCAACAATGCAGCACTCAATAGAAAGGTTTTGCTCATTGCACTGTAATGTTGGTAAACTCTCACCAGAAGCTAGAAATAACGAAGGCTTACTCACTTTATAAAGGAAAGGCTTTTTTATTTTTCTGTTTGTGATGATTACAAACTCATCTAAAAAAGCAAAAATGACTTTTAAAATATCAATATACATTTTCTTTATCTAAAAAGCAAAACAGATAAAACTGCAAAATACAAACATTTACGGTATACACAAATAAAACCTAATTTTTTTTCTGGGTTGAAGTACACTCCAAATTCTTATTCCTATACAAATATTCCTTTCTGGAACAATAAGAATGACAAACGACAACAGGTTTAAAATGTCTTCTTAAAAAATTATTCTCAAAAATTATTTTTTAAAAGGAGGAGAGTCTGGTGTCCTCTCCAATCCACGTGGCTACTCCAGACAGATGGTAGTCACAAGTGTGAATTCAAATAATAATTCCAAAATGCTCACCACTGTTTTCAGTAGACTAAAGAGGCTGTCATGTCTTATTTTTATAACTGTAGAGCCCCTGGAGATGCATTCCTTTCAAAACCGCTACAGCACAATACAGCAACAACACAAACAATGTTCTATTACAACAGTGAATGTATCAGAGCACTGCACTGACTGCCTCGAGGGGAGGTGGGAAGAGACATTCATGAACAGCCTCAGACTGTCCTTTGCTTCCTGCCATCTAACCTTGTCCTTCCTTAAAATAAGTCACACACTCACATACACACAGACAAGCATTGCCCTTCTGCAGCTGATGGTTAGCCATTTGGCAGCTCATCTGTTACCCTGTCCTTCCAGAGAGATTTTCAACTCAGTTGCCTGGCCGCCCATAGGAAGGGGTTGGCTTCCAGCCTTAGGCCAACTGGCTTGCGCAATGCATAGGGCTCAGCAAACGCATCTGAGCTAGAAAACGCCTTCCGGCCCCAACCCTAACTTAACAATATTCCAGCTGCAATCCTAAGAATATTTATAGGAAAATGAGCTCCCTTGAACATTTTGAAGAGCAGGCTGCGTGTCTGCGTTCATCTTTGAGCCAGCCGGCTACTAAGTAGATATCAGTTAAGTGGATTGCAAAACTTGAAAATATCTTTTTGTGTTTAAAAAAAAGGAAATAAGGGGTTAGTTTTCTTTTAGCACATTTTACTTCTCTTCCCCCCATAAAAATTAAACTGAACTTATCATGGGAATTTTCAGATCTAGTTCCATAGCTAGTATTAGTGCTGTCAGTGGAATTCCTAAGGCTATCGTTTAAAAATAAGCTACCACGTTTTATTTCCTGACAAAGGAATGCACATCTTATCATTTTTGCCCACCCCTCCAGCCTTCCATAAAGTACTAACAGGCAACCAACAGCTTAATCCACAACTTGTTCATGCTGTAGGACTGGGACTTCTATGGATTTAGTACCATAGAAGACAACGAGGCAGAATTGGCTTAAATCAAAATACTTTGGCTTAACTGAATTGCAGACTAGGCTGTCAGCAGATACTTTTAGAGATTTAGACAGAGACAGGTGGAATACACAGCTCCTTTCCAGAAGGAACTAGGAAACCAACATGTGGTCTAAAATTACATTCTTCCTGCCAAGCGTTTAGCACAATTAGGACTCCCACTCTAAATTTAAGCAAACCAATGTGAAACTGTAAAGCTTGAATCTGGATGATTTCCAAGCTTCCTTGTCCATTTTCAATATTCTTTAATCATACATTGGAAGGAGGTTTCGAATTCTAACCATGGCTGAGATTGAGCTCTGGACAAAAGTGGTACAGTTCAGAGACTGGCATCTGAACATTTGGTCAATTGTGTGCAGAAAGCTGGGTTGTGCTCCTGGATTTCAACTTGGATTTGGGTTCCAACCTGCCTCCAGTCCCAAACAGATGGCATCCAAGTTTGGGTTCATCATTCCATATGATAAAACAATTTTTTCCTTTAGTGTACAGTTGTTGCAAAAAAATCAAACACTGCAAGGTAGTTCAGAACATCACTACCTTTTCCCATACAGGAAAGAACCAAGTTTTTATTCTGCACTGATCACTATTAAAAGAAAAATAATGAAGAACCATTGTGCCTCAGTGGAGATGTGATTGTTCCTTTAAAATCATATTTGAGCTTTTGTTCAGCACAGTTTCACCAGTCAATATGATTTACTCAATACAGCATGGAAATCACCTTCAGTTTATAACAGGCTAGCAACTACAGACTTCTAAAAAATGCTACAGAGGAAAGGTGTTTTTTAAAACTAAATGCTTTGAGTTCAGGTCCTCTCAAGCAAAGAAAGCTGTGCAAAGCTTACAACTGTCTAGTGTCCTACTGGCTGATGGATAGAGAGGCAATAATGGCTGAGGGTTGTACCCAATGGTGTCCCTCTGTAGATGGAAGTCTCTTTGATCCACTGAAGGTTTACACATACAGAAACAGGAGGACAAGCAGGGAGAAGATGCAATTGCTGCTGATTCTCCGTTCCCTCTGCAGTCCCCTAAATCTGATCCAGAGATTTGGGGAGTCCTTTGGTAGTGCGGTAGTGCAGGGCAATACAGGAGTAAGAGGGGACTTTCAAAAAACAACCTTTCGCTTTCCACCATGGAAGCCACCACTAGACAAAGCAGCCTTTTGCCAGTCAGGAGAGGCACAACTGGATACAACCTTGAAACACTTCTTGCCTCTTTGAAATTGTTTCCTGGTGGCATTTGGAAGTGGAGACCTGCTATGTATATTACTCAGAAGCATGCCCCATTGCACATGATGGTGCTTAACCTCTAAGTAAACATGGGTTAAGGTCACACCATAAATGAAAAATTACATTACTCTTTAAGGCTTAAAGCAAAGCACAGTAATTTCTGTTGCCATAGCAGCACACACCTTATCGTTGCACAAATTAGCTGCAAGTTTCCTTCCATCAGCCTTGACTGCTCACCTATCCTCCAGCCATTCCTCTTCCCTCTGCCTCCCTAGGCCTGCCTCAGCAGCTGCCCAGCCCAGCTGTTGCTGCTTAAATAACAAAACACCCAGGTTTTTGGTTGCTCAAAACATCCATGCTCTGATTCTGATGCTTATTCTGCCTTGCGGATTCAATCTAACCAGAACCACATACATAGTTTTGAAGCAAAGTGTAAATAATGAGAATTAACTCCATTCCCCCCCCCCCCTAATTTACAGTATGTATAAATATTTTGTAAATGTGTACTTCTGGTTATATTGTTATTAACTGATACCTCTCAACGAGATTGTGACTAATGATGAATTAATGCTGAAAGTTTGGAAGATGTGTCCTTCTCTTTAACAAAAGTTACCAGACAACTCTGGAAACTGCTTTGGTCAGAACCAGATCTGCAACTGCTGGCTGCAGGTGTCTTGAACATCCAAGTGATCTGTAACTGGACATTTCTGGAATTCATCCAAATCAAGAACACTGTTTCAAGAACATGTCCCTTTTCCAAACCCACAAAGCATTCAAGGTATGCTCTCATTCTCTCCCCACTTTTTTTTTTTTTTGAAATGCAATCACTTATGTGAACAAACATTTATGCTATTCCGCCCTCCCTCCCCCATCTCCCAGTTCACCAACAGTTAGTCACAATACTGAATATTTAACTTCTCAGTTACAAAATAACAGATAAAATAGGCCACAAAGTTCTACAAAGTAAATTAGAAAAAAACCAGTCTTTCTTTTTTTCAATCATAAATAAGTAGAAAATACAAACAGTTGTTTACAATGTCCCCCCTAACCCTGCCCCCACTCCCACCCCATGCCCTTTAATTTGGCAGAATCTACTGTTGACATTCAGATTTACCACATTCGATTATTCAGAGATTTTGCGGTGTGAAAATGTGCTCCTTGGAACAGAAAACCTAGGGATGACAGGCTGTGTTAAACTTGATTGAGGCTTTGCTCACCCCCACCCGCCCCCAATTACACTAACTAGCTAGCATAACTTTTTAAGGTCACTGTGTATATGCCTATAAAACCCTTTCACCCTCAACATGGAAGCTACTGATTCAAATGGCACAGCTTAACCTCAAAATGGGCTGGGTACTTGTCTTCCCTAGCTGGAACTCTAAAAGCGCAGGACTGATTCTTTCTGGTTTTGTTCTGGAAATTCATCCTCCCACAATATGTGCTTAGAGTATCCCCTGGTTGATTATATTTGCACTGGGATCATCAGCTGCTTTGGAAAGCCTGAACTCATTTATTTACTTGCTTATCAAAATATACACTGCACCGTATTTAGGTCAATGTGCACCAGGGAGAGTCAAGGGAATTCAGTTAAGATCTGCTTCTGGCCTAACTCATTGCTTCCCAAAAGCATGAAAAGAGACAATACAAGTCTAACCTGTGCTTATTAAATTGGAGTCCTACTTTGGCTAGCAATGAGGCTTGGATGAGAGAGGTCAGCTTTCCCTTGGCTGCCTTAGCCCTCCAGGTTAAGCTTTTCAGCTGGTAGGGGCTAGGATTTGAGAATGATGCTATCATGTCATCGCATATTATGGAAGTGTTTGGCTTAAGGCTCTTCCAGTAGGATGGTCACTGGAAAAAGAAAGCCCTGACCCTGGCCACCTGTGTGTACTCAAAGTTCAGTTCCCTCACATAAAAATAAATTTGAGACTCTTACCTTAAAAAAAAAAAAGTCAGCTATACAAGAAACTTGAAATAACTGTGCTTTGGTCCTTTTTTATTTAAAGTTGTTTCCATTTCATATAAAACCTGACATGACTTAGCAAGCATTTGTAAAACCAATACGCTGTGGCCAATGAGAGCATGGGACACACGCAGACATTTTCTTAGGTTTTCTTTTTTCTTTAAAAAAAATGTAATTAGGAATGTTTTTAAATACTGGCTAGGTTCCAGTTTAAACTACAGTATCTGTCACTGACAGACTAAACTGGCTACAGGTACTCAGGTAAAGGCTTTGCTGCCATTTCTGGCTTACAATCCTGCCCATATTGCGTTTAGTGCCAATACTCACTTAAAAGGGGGCACCACCTCCCCCAAGATCAATGCCCATATGGGAGGGTCTAAGAGCCTTTATCCAACACCATCTTATTACCTTCCATAAGAACCAGGGCTTGGTCAAAACTGAGGTGAGATTTCCAGAAGCAAATCCTTATTCCTGAGGTAAGTGGGAAAGTTCTGTACGCTTAGTTCACCGATGAAAAATCTTGTTCAGATGTTTCATGCCTCATCCAAACTAAAATGCCTT
This sequence comes from Podarcis pityusensis, assembly GCF_964106645.2. Classification (NCBI taxonomy): domain Eukaryota; kingdom Metazoa; phylum Chordata; class Lepidosauria; order Squamata; family Lacertidae; genus Podarcis; species Podarcis pityusensis. Next base: position 88,808,193 of record NC_138029.1, on the reverse strand, counting down.
TGTAGCTCATTTCATCTTCTTGTGCTTCCTTATCTCCATACGATACAAATGATGACTCTACTTAAATGCCTGTGAGGATCAGGATCTAAGTCTGCCTCCTGCATCTCCTTCTTTCTCTCTCTCTCTCTCACTCAGCTGCATGTCCTGAATAGTCCTGCGCTGCAGTAGCTTCCTCAGCAGTGGGTCTAGAGGTCCATTTCAGGTTTTATAGTGACCGATATGCTACTACGCTGCTTTGAATGATACAGGCCCAACACTCCTTTCTGTGAACTAGAAATGATAAATTTTGGCAAGTTTGGGGTTTCAAAAATGCTTCAGAATTGCACAGCGCTTTTGCTGCACTTCTATACGTGCTCTTTGACAGCAAGCTACCTTTCTAAGAAAATTCAAGTCAAAGCCAGTTCATTTCTCGAGTACGGCCTGCGGAAGACGGGCCACTCCCCACATCACTTTGCTTCAGTCCACTCCGCCGACCTGTTAAGTTACTCTCGTGTCTCAAAAAGCAAACCAAGAAGGGATCTAGGACACAAGGCGGCTTCTCAGAGAAACCCTTCTATACCAAACAATAGTAGTAGGGCAACACAAAGGTCTGCATGTCTTTCTCAGAAGTTTACATATAAACTCTGCCTGTGTTGGGATATTAGACACAGAACTGGCTTAGGGAAGACGGGACTCATGGGATGTAGAAAGTGGCCCTGAGAGGGTACTGCCTGGCAAAATGCCACCCAAGCAGGAATGACCTTGCCACCCTCTTGCAGGCTTTTCGCACAGAAACCGTACTCAGGAGATGGCTGCTGCGTGGATTGTTCCCTTGGTTCCCAACTGCTCCCAATTCCCACCCCATATTGCAGCTTTTCCAATTACAAGCACACAAATATATATCTACAATCTCTCTATATTTTACATGGACCACAATAAGCATAAAAGCATGTACCCTTTCCTGCTTTAATTCTCCCCACTTGAACCAGAGGAAGATAGTGCCACACCTTTGAAAACCAGTTTCTTAAAACAACATAAGCTTTAAAAAAGCAAATGCCTCCAGTGAGATATTCACTTTCTTAAGTTTTGGTTTTACCCTGTTCGCAACCACACCAGCACCTAAAGAAATTTGAAACGTGTATATGCATATATTTATATATGTTGTGTGTTGGCATAATCCTATATATGTTTACTCAGAAGTAAGTCCCACTGTGTTCAATGGGGCATAATCCCAAGAAAATGTGCATAGGATTGCAGCCCATGTATATATTGCTGGCAAGAAAATCAACTCAAGTGGTAAAGTGGTATCATGAATAGGCGTTAGATAGATATGTTGTGTGGAGAGAGAGAAAATTAGTAAATTCCTGCAGTGTGCCTAATTTGATATGAAAGCTCTGCCTCTAAATAGAGCGAGAGGCATCCACTGTGATTTACTTTACAAAATATTAAAAAATAAAAACTGAACACACAAAAAATAACTTTCTCTGTGAGAAATAAAAATAAATCCTAGTGCAAATATAAAGCTCTGTAAACCTGGTCCTATGAGAGATTCTATGGTTAGTAAACGGCAGTTTTAAAGCAGGCGTCTTCCTCTCATAGAGAGAGCTCACATCATTGTCTCCACGATGATATGAGTTGGCTTGATCAGTTCTCCATTGGCCATTCCAGGAGGGCAGAAGGGGGCAGCGCTCTCTGTTTCTTTCTCCCACCGAGTTATCTCACGAGGGGCAGCCACTGCCTTCACCCTCTGGAAAGAGAGAAAGGGAAACATAGTATTTGAAAAGGCTTCCAGATCCTTATGGAGTGAAAAAGCCTAACTTTACAGATACATGAATGTTGGCAGAGTTCAGTGTAAGGCTAAGTAGGATGCATGTGTGCACAGAATGGGGTGTGCTCAAGATTTTCCCTCCTCTCCTTATAAGAACATAAGCAAAGCCCAACCAGATGCCCCCTAAACCTGTTCTGGGGGCTTCCCCAATGCTCCAGAGCAGATTGGGAGGGAAGGGCACGTGGGAAGAGGAGATAGAAGCACAATTACATGAGTGGACCTTGTTCTATGCACACAATTTAGTGGAATCCAAACGTGTATGACTGAACTGGCAGTGATGACCAGGATAAAAAAAATCACCGGCAGGGACGGGTGTGTGTGTGTGGAGAGGTTATGGTAGATATGCATCAACTCAGCCTGCAGCAGCTGTAGAAAAAAACTGAATATCATACTAGGAATTATAATACCAATACCTATGATGTAGCACACTTGAAACAGCACACTGGGTCATATTCAGCAAACCCATTGCACCAGCAGAAGCTAGTACAAGGATTCCCACATTAATTCCTTCCTCCTCCTGTGCTGTTCCCAAAACAGCTCTGGAGGGTTGGGGCAACCCCCAGAAAAGATCGGGGAAGGCACAAGGGAAGAAGGTCCCATCATGCAGGAAAATCCTTGTGCTGACAGCACCTTATCAGTAGCACTGCAATGAACACAAGCCAATGCCAACAGTTCTGGTTGCTGCATCTCAAAAAAAGGGGGGGCAGGAGGAATATTGTAGAGCAGGAAAGGGTATAGAAAAGGACAGCTCCCCTATGAGGAAAGATCAGAACACCTGGGGTTTTCTGGTTTAGAAAAAAAGGTCAGAGAAGACATGACAGCGTTGTGTAAAATGATGCATAGTGTGGAAAAAGAGGAGAGACTTATCTCTTTCACTCTCTCACACTCACTCACTCACTCACTCACTCACTCACTCAGAGTCATCCAAGAGAGCTTAATGGGTAGCCTGTTTTCAAATATTGTATTTTAAATGGATGTAACCTGTCCTGGAACCTTATGGTGAAGGGTAATTAATAAACTGAATAGATTTGGCACAAAGGAGATGGAGTATTTCTTCATACAGCACGTTGCTAAGTGAGGGAATTGGCTGCTGCAAAATGTCAGCGGCACAGTGGCTGCCGCCTTAGATGGCTTTTAAAAGGGATTAGACCAATTGATGGAAGGTAGGGCTATCAGTGGCTACCCATCACGATGCCTGTATGCTTCCTCGGGATCAGAGACACCATGCTTCTGAGTTATTCAAGTCACTAGTGAACAAATGAAAGAGGGCGCTGCTTGTGGGTTTCCTGCAAGGATCTGACTTGGGGGGGGGGAGGCGGGTGTTGAAATACACATGCCTTTGGTATGATTTGGCAGGGCTGCTCTTATGTAGTCACAGTTCAAATGGCAAAAAAATGTTGGTTCATGACCATGAAGTGGATTTAGTTTGAACGTCCAAGCCAGTGCTTATGAGACAAGATGAGATCAGAAAACTGATTTTGTTACTGGGAGAAAGTGTGATAATGCAAAGAACAAGAAGAAAGGTTTTGGGGGAAGCTGGTGTGAGTAATATGCAGTGAGCATCACTTGGACCTGAGGTACTGATAAGTTACTGCTTCCACTAGGTGGCTCTCTTAACTCAGTAGTGCAGCTGATGCAGGCTAGATCCTTCCACACAGCACACTATGTAGCTAGGATGCCCATCTATGGTGCGGCACCCGGAAGGGAGGCTGCACACTCAACATGTGGATCCCACAGGTGGATCTTCATGTCTTTACTAGGGCTCTTGTCAAAGTACAATCATCAAAAGCTAGGCTGACTTGTCTGAGATTCCAGTATAGCAACTAAGCAGAGGACTGCTACTCAAGCAACTCTTATAATCTGGCAAAATAGTAATAGCGCAAAATAGATGAGTCCTGGATTTATTTAAAAAGGATAAATATTTGAAGCTTGCCCCTTTACAAATATATGCAAATAGAAGTCCTATACTGGGGGGAAAGCCTGCTATATGTTGCATAACACAATGAAGGAATTAGTAAGTTAACTGTATTGATGCCTGATTGTAAACTATTTATTAGAATGAATATATTTGAGTGTTGTTATTTAAAATACATGTTGTTTAAAAACTGATAATTAATTAAAAAATCTATTAATAAAAAGGTCTATATTATTGCCTGGTTACTGTTTCTGTGCATTTGATTATTACAGTACCAAATGCTTGCACACTTCCTATGTGCTAGAGTCTGGGCATTTTATACCTGGGTATCTCCACTCCAGTAAGTACTATTGCAAAGAAGTCACTTTGAGAAATGGTGTGAGAGGCAAGCAGAGGGCCCCCATTTGGATAATGCTTAGACTATTGGTCTTCTTTAACTAGATGATCATGACCACTACTGGCGTGCAACAGCAGCACTACCAACATACAAATGTAAGATTGAAAAAATTAGAAAGCGTGTCTTCAAATGGATGTTTGGGCTAAATAAGGTCCCAAGTTGGAAAAGGTTGGAAATTACTGTACTGGCTTAGAGGAATCAACTTGGATAGAGAGGGCTTTGTGGTTTGTAAATGGACACCAGTTCTTTTAGCAAATATTACAATCCCATGCATTTGTAACTTCACTCTGTACTGGCCGCGTTCCAGCTGTCCAGAAGCTAAAATTATTGAGCACCTGTATTCTTTTCCAGAATGTAAATATGACTAAAACAACAGGCATCTTATTTAATTGCACTGAACCTTGTCCAGTTCAACAGAAGAACTCTGCTATGCCCTGTTTTAAGCATTGTGAATGCACCAAAATAACAGGGCCTGTAAAATTGCCCTATCCATTGAATGAATGACCAGGAAAAACTTTTGTAGATGTAGAAATGATGTATGTGCACTGGAAATAGCCTGGATCCTGCAGCAAAGCACTGGAGTTGAGGCTGGGAAGGCAGTTGCGGAGAAAAAAGCCTGTGAGGGCCAGTGTGCATTCTCATGTGCTTTCAGGTTGTTGACTTACCTCAATGAGAGAGCCATCGGACTGTAGAATACGGATAAGCATTACAAGCGGGATGCAGACCATAGAAGAGAGGGCAAGAATCCACCCCAGGCCAATGGCCCACTGAGGATATATGTACACCTTGTTGTAGGTCAGTGGTGTATACTTGGCCAGAGAAAAGATAAAGCACCCCTGCATTAGGAAAAGAAACAAAACAAAACAGACAGGATGAAGATTTGTTGGAAGAACTGTATGCACCTTTCTGCTACTGACACTAGTAGCTGCATGAATTTACAGTATCCAATGAATGTACAGTCTATAGAAAAACACACGAGCTTGACAATAGATAAGCTTGACAAAAGTTGAGCTTCTGCTGTAGTTTTTGCTGTTGTTATTTGCTTTCATGCCTAACTCTGCACATGCCTTGTGTTTACAAGAAGCTGTGGAGTGGGAGAAAAATGACATTTTAAAAGCTTTCTCCACTTCCTTTTTGGAACTTGAGATTCAAAAAACAACATCTACCTCATTCCTTCCTTTCCATTAAGTACACCCCCTTAGTGCTTCCTCTGCCCCTGGAATCACACTGCTAGAGATTATGGTAATAATTGGTAATAGCAGGGGTAGGGGATGCCATATTTGTTCTGCATCCTTTCCCCATTCAGTAAGAGTGTTGTTTTGTTGTATATTCTGTGCAACCAAAGTGAAAAGGTGTAGCATGCTGCACACCAGGAGCAGTTGATGGGGTGCACACCAAGCCTTCTGGCAGCTGTGTAATGATGGGGTGAGGAAAAGAGGCGACAGGGAAATAAGCCCTATGTACAGACACACCACTGGGAGTGCTGGCTACTCCTGTGCTGCACTACTATACACCAAAAAGAACAAGAAGGCTTTGATGTATTCATCGTAGCACTGCCCTACTTCTTTTCACTTGACATGAATGCTTCCACCTTTTAGGCTTTGTGTAATATGCAGTGCAATCTTGTTCATGTTTACTCAGAAGCAGATCTTGCTGTGTTCAGTGGGGCTTTCTTCTTGGTAAGCCTGCAGAGTAAGCCATCTCAAAATACTAGTATTATAGATCCACTTCTCTCTCACGCTTCCTGTGTGCTAAAGTATACAAAGTTTAACTGAAATAGCTTGAGGAACCATCTAATGGCAACGGCCCATCACATTCCAATGCCTTCAAACAATGCTTGATTACTGTTCTGCTTACTGCATGTTTATTTATAGAATTTATAGCCTGCCTTTTGCTGCAAATGCCCTCAAGGCAGCTTACAAAACTGAAAGCAGCAAAAATGCAGCTCTACACAGCCACCAGTAAGATAAAAACCCTTCCACAGGCCACTTTGACAGCTGAGTAGGACAGCCAGGTGACTGGAAGTTCAAGTAGGGACTGCAAAAAGAGGCACTAGAAGCACACTCTAAGGGTGTTCATGCTTCTTTTTTCGCAGCTCCAGCTTCAACTTTCACGTTCTGAATTCCAGCAGTGACTGCAAAAGAAGATTCAGGAGTGTGCTTAAGAGTGCACTCCTTATTCTTCCTTTGCAATAGGATGGACTTTGCCTAGAGAAAAAAAGGTAATTAACAGAGTGCCAGGCAAACAGGCACATAGCTTGGGGGTTCTTCTGGATTCACTGTTGTTGCTTGAGGCTCAGAAGGCTTCAGTGGCAAGGGGTGCCTTCCACCCTGTGATCCTTCAATGAAGGACGGTACAGAAATTATTATTATTATTATTATTATTGATGATGATATCTGGGATGAAAATTTCATCATTTGGGCACCCTATGAATACATTAAAAGCCATTTCTGTTAGCTGCAGCAGAGTGGTCCACAGGAAAGCCTCTGAAAAAGATCTTAATTGGTAGGCAGGTTCACGTGGGAGAAAGATGTTCTTTTAGGTTCCCCAGCTGATGGCTTTAAATGCAAAAGTCCAGCAGTTTTATGTGGGCATGGAAAAAAATGGAATGCCAGTGGAGATGTTTTACCATGGGAGCAATTCCTTTACACATTATACATTTTTAACTCAGTATCTTAACTCATGAAGCTACTGTTGGAGAAGATGAGGAGTAAAATAATAAAGCAACAAATTCTACTACAGATGCAAAACCATGTTTTAGACAAGCTGTTTCAAGCACTCACCACACAGAGAACTGGTGTGATTATAATCCAGCTCCACTTCATCCAGGGACCGGGCCTGTAACCAATCATATCTTCAATGGCATCATAAAAATTATCAGCGCCTAGAGTTCGACAAAAGGGAAAGGGAATGTTACTGGCCTGGATGAGATGCCTGCTTTGGCTCTAACCTCATAATGGGAGCTATGCCACATTTTTTAAATTCTTTTGTATTAAATGCAAAATCAAATGTAGAACAAAACCATCACAAAAAACAGGTACCAAAAGGGCGGGGGGCAGAGATACCGGTAATACATTTCAAACCTTTATTATAATAGAAATTATAACAAGTTTCTAAAAATATCAACATGGATATCACTTAATTTCCAGGGGGATGAGCTGCAGATCCAGCAAACCATAGTTTTATTGCATTACCCACAGCCATTTGTCGGCTGGGAGTAATAGGACTAGGGAGACAGGCTATGTTTAACATAAACACTAACATCATACCAAACAGAAAGAAATTTGTTCTTTTTTGACCTTAGTAGCGATGATTCCCACACTTATGTGCACCAGAGTTTTGAAATAAAAAGTGAGTTTTCAAGAAGCCCGAAAAGAGTGCTGAAAAACCCACACCTTCTATCTTACGCTTTCTTTGTGCCTGTTAAAACAGTGATTCTTCCCCAGTCTACTACTGGTCCAGGATTTTTTTTTCAGCTTTAAAAGTTAAACTTATTCTTTCTCCTTCACAATGGTATTCAACTAAAAAGACACCACATTGTAAAACTGATGGCGAGCCAGACCCATTCAAAGTTGGCTATGTAGTGCCGAAGGCAACGGAAGTTGCACCACCTTCCCTCTGAAGTTCCAGACCACTTCTAATGGTGTCAGCACAGGCACAGGCAACATTTGCACTCAGATGAACATGCAAAGTCTATCTGGGCAGATGCTCCCTGTTGTGCTGCATTGCAGCACTTTCATTGCCACAGAGCAGCATAGCAAAAGGGAACATTGGTACAGGGGCCAAGCCCCATTAACTTTCCTCTCAATAAGCCCAGCCATGCCTTTTCAATTGCCCCCTGAAAATCTTGCTTTTGGAAAAGGGAGATACTTTTTGAAAATTCCCCAAACCAACCACCGCATCCAGCTTGATTCAGCCAATATCTCTCACAATGTAATGTGTATTATAAACACTACTTCATTTTTCAAGGCTGGGACTCAGGCTCACTTCCTAAGAAAGCCAATATGTTGTTTCAATTGGGAGAGTGATTCTTAGCTTCACATTCACCAACTCTGTTCCCATATAGAAGGGACGTCCAACTCCCAATAGACTGCGATCTACTCACAGTATAAAAAAATTGGCAGTGATCTACCCATTGTCATTGGATGGGCCAAAGTTGTCGAGCTTTTTTGGGAAAAGCAAAGTTGTTGTTGTTTTTTAATCTATTTTTGTTAAAGATTTTCTTAGTTTACAAAAGTATGTGCAATGTCTCTCTCTCTCTTTTTTTACAGATCAGATTCATGAAAGGCAAAGTTGTTGAGCTTTAAGCCACAGTTGTTCAGCTTCCTCCTCCCCCTTTTTTTGGGGGGGGAGGAGATCTCTGAGGGGCCAAAGATCTACCAGGAACACCCAGTGATCTTCCAGTAGATCACGATCTACCTGTTGGACATGCCTGCCATATAGCAACCTTTTTTTCCCCTGTCAAGGACTGCATCTCAGGAAGCAAAGTAAGAAAAATTATATTTGTCACTTAGACCCCTATTTTAGCTCGACCCCTATTTTAGCTCTGCCTCCCTCACAATCCCAACTCCTGGGATCCAGGAGCCTAATCTTCCAAGACCCTGCAATGTTTAGTTGTTCCTGTAGGAAAAATACCAGGCCAAATATTTACAACTTACTCACCATAAACCCAGGCTACAGCAATGCATTCAAAGAATGCAACCCACAAAAGGCATACACCACTAGCTGCATAGTAGTCAAAGAGTTGAAACACATACATGCCACCCTGAAAAAGAGCAAGAGAGAAAAAGAAACAAGTGCTATTAATAAACCACAAAGAAAACCTGTGGCAAGCAAGATGACCTTCATCCCTATCCTTCACATCTATGACTCACTCTGGGGAAGATTACTCATCTGCAAATACAACTGTCAATCAACTGTTGGGGAGTTATAAGCACATGCTGTTGTCCTCCCCAGAACATGCACTTATTTCTTATATAGAAGGCATTTTTGAAAGAGATTGTGATTGACCAAAATTAAGCCATTTAGCTTATTCTACTCCAACACTGAGCTATTTCCTTTCTAAAGGATAGTATTTTAGGATGGGCTCTCACAAGAAAAATATGGTGGGAGAAAACAATTGGTGTTCAACGGAAATTGCTATAACAAGACCAAAATATATGGAAGCAATGCTTACCAAGGAGCTCCCTCATATATGGGCTGACACTGCTTTCCCCTTAGCATGATATTTTCCTTTCATGCACTGTATTTCCCTCTGCTCCTTTTCTAGCACCTTCTATAAGGTTCTCTTGTAAAGGTAAAGGGACCCCTGACAGTTAAGTCCAGTCGCGGATGACTCTGGGGTTGTAGTGCTCATCTCGCTTTACTGGCTGAGGGAGCCGGCGTACAGCTTCCGGGTCATGAGGCCAGCATGACTAAGCCGCTTCTGGCAAACCAGAGCAGCACACGGAAACGCAGTTTACCTTCCCGCCAGAGCAGTGCCTATTTATCTACTTGCACTTTGACGTGCTTTCAAAGCCCCAAATATAATGAGATAGGCTTCAACCTGCACCATTTCCCACATGTTTCACATCTATCTAGCTTTGTTTACTCCAGATCTACAGCACAACAGAGCACGCTATCTAGGTTCTTCTATAAAAATAAGCTTGGGGAAAATGCAGTGCTGGATAAAAGCAGCACTAATAATACACAGGGCTACAATTGGCATGGCCTTACATTGACACCACTGGAGAACTTAAGAGAAATGAAAGATTTGGATAAATAAGTTCTCAACTGCTCTTTCTGCTTTAAAAAACAATGACAACAACAGAGTAACCGTTTTATAGAGCCAGGCTCCTCTCTTAGGTACCAAGGAATTTCCCCTATGCTCAGGCCAAACTATTTGTATATCCAGCCCAGTACTGTTAGCTCTGGCTGCTACCAGCTCTCTGAAGGTCTCAGAAGGAAAAGTTCTCCCAATTTTATTTTAACTGGAGATGCAGGAAATCAACCTGGCACCTTTTCACATGCAAAGCCTGTGCTCTGCCTTGAACTGTGATTGCTTCCCTCTTGCACTGTACTATTTGACTTCACAGAATGAAATCAAAACCCAAGCAAACCCACACCAGCTCGTCTCACTTACTTCAGTCACCATAGATAGTCCCAGAAGATAGCTGACGAAACATATTATAGCGATGAAGATTTCCCGTCGGTAACCCTTCCTTAGGAAGGATGGGTACAGATCAACTAATGACGTGATCTGTCCTTCAACTTCAACAAACTGGCAGAGAAGGAAAGAAAAAAGAACCCTGAACAACTGCCATGAATGTGTTCCATTCTTTCATAAAAGGCATGCCTTGGAAACAGTGCTGGCACTCTCACTGGAGAAGCTGAATCCATTTACTTGCTCAACCTTTCAACAAGTCAAGGTTACAGCCTGTGAGTGGTGTCCAGCTGGGGTTTTGCACTTAGAATGTCCTCCTCCCGAGTATTTAAAAATAAGTCCCTATCTTCTTCTTTCAGTTTGTTATGCATGGGAATATAAGCAATTTTCTTTACACACATAACACATCATATTTGTTTCTGCTAACGAGCAACAGCTGCACTAGTACTGTGCTCTGTAAGGCTAACTCACAAGCTAATGTATTAAAATCTTTCTTTAACCCAGGGCCTTAAAATACAGTACTTCCAGAAGTTTTTTTTTCTTCTGTTGCAATACAACTATAGTCTAGCTTGCTTCTAAGCTATTCTAGCATTCCAAAATCCTGCCTGACAGCGCTCCAAAAGCAAACAAAACATTAAGTGCTCCAATTAGTTTTAATTATTCGACACAGTGAGAAATGACTTAAAATTACTAGGCAACCCTCAATTTACATAAGTACTTGGTTGCAGAACCACAGCACCAAGCATGTTTTAACATTCAATTTGGAAGTGATTAAAAGTCACTCACTGGAGTTCAAAGATTAAGCACTAAAGAGCCATTTAGAACAAATGGAATGCTTTGCCAATTTAAGAGATCAAGTGAGTAACAGCCAGAGGGAAAACTCCACTAATCGCTGCTCATATGAGAGGTTTTGAATTCAGTAAACTTTCTGCCCCTGTCAAGTAGATTTATTTAATGTTAAAGCTACTTTCCCAAGGAATAAATAGAACCTTGTTAGTTTAAATTCTTAAACCAACTCAATGAAGTACCCCCTAAATCCCTGGTACATCTGTGCAACTAGCAATAGCCTACAAATTATTAACAGATTTATTTGCGTCATATAAATAGGTCTCTTTGGGGAGGCGGGGCAGCCATCCATTTCCTCAAGGAATAACAACAGTACCAATGTGTACCACCCATTTAGTCTAACTGTTTTAATAGAGAGCTTATCCATGGTTTCAGTTTTCAAGGGTGCTAAACTGTAAGAGACCTTATGAAAGGCAGGACATGCAAGGGTACTCAACCCCACATCCCAAGGATGGCTTTGTCCCTTTCTGATTTAGCTGAAAACTTCCTAAATAACTTAATTAGCCACTTCATACACTTCAAAACAGTGCATAGGCTAACACTGATTAACAGCGGTTATCCTTTCTCTGCTAGAGAATGAAGCAATCCTTTTCTGCAACATTTATGATGCATTTGCCCCAGAGCATAAAATGCAACAAACCCAATTACATTGTTAAATTTTCCATCATACAGTATGGATGCTGTGTTTGTTGCTATGGTTACTCACCTGGCTGTCCAGGCCAAGCAACAGAAGCATAATAAAAAAAAGAATAGCCCAAAAAGTTGGGAGTGGCATCATGGACACAGCTTTCGGATAGGCAATAAAGGCCAGGCCTGGACCTAAAGGAATAAAGGGAGAGAAAGAGGAGAAGATGTAGTAAGTTAGCAGCTCATTCTTAAAGGCAAGACCCCCTCTGCCTCTCCAGAACAGATGCTTGATTCGATTCAGATAAACCAAAACCCAACTGAAGATTCCAGAATGGAATTCACTTGGATCCTTTATCTGACAAAGAAGCATGCATTGCTAGAACAGGAACTTCAATGATCAAATTCAAAAGCCATTATTTATCCACTTTCAGTCTCAGCATCTGCCTCAACATGCCAAGAATAGGTCAAACTCTACACGCATCATGCAGAAAGTGAATAAGATAGAAGATGAGCAGCTGGGCTTATGGTGTAAATGAGACATACTTATGGGATGACCGGTTCCTGTGCTCCTTTACGAACAGAGGAGGGGGGAAATGCCATACATGTTCTCTTTGTTTTCGCAACCCCCAGCCCCTCCTTGGACAAATAAAACCAACAAAATATCCTTCAAGGGTTTGGGATTTGTGCTCCACAGGCCAGATTTGGAGCTGTTAGACCCCTCCACAGTTCTATCAATGCCAACAAAAAGCATTTCTATACCACAACAAATGAAGTGGAAAAACTGATTTGACTATCTAAATAATCAATCCTCCGTCCCTTCCTCTGAAGGGGTTGGTAGCTGCATTGTGTTAATGGCTTACCCAATGTCTATAATGAATCAATTTGCTGCTATCAGTAGGCAGTATTCTTTTAAGATACAAAGCAATAGCTGCTGTTTTTTCATTCTGAAAACCTGCTGGCTGAAATAAGGCTAATGTCCCTCAACTAGTATTGTTAATAATCATTGGTAGATTATTCCATATTTGCACTGTGGATGAGCCACTCGAAGCCAAAACCAAGCTCATTTCCATGGCACGTGACAGTCATGCACTACAATGAGATGAGCTTTCAGTTTATATTGGTGACACTTATTCAGGGGCAATAAAGAATCATATAGGGATGAAAAAGCCAAAAAGCGCTATTGTTTATGTTTAATGTATTTGGGTAGTTTTAAAGATGACTGAAAATATTACATCAACACTTTTCATACAAGCTTTTGTTTAAAGAAAATACACTGGCATTCCAGTTTATAGCTCTACTTTGTTTTTCTTCTTCTTTTATCTGTTACAAAGTACAGCAGAAGAATTCTCTCCGCAGATTAGTCCTTGTCACTCACCACTGAATGCCTCTGGTACCTTCCATTTTCCATGCCATTAAACTGAATGGAAAGGCAGATCGGTGCAGCAAAATGAAAAAATGCTGGCACCCCAATCCTGAATCTATGGTCTTCACCTCAGAAAAGTTAGTTGAGCATGACCCACTAAAATCAATGAGATTTAAGTTAGAAGTGCCCTTGATTTCAATGGAAATTAAGTGCAGCCACTTATCTCTGAATTGGTGGCATTGGGGCAAATGCATATTTAAGGTTATGCTCATGACAAACATCTCTTGCTGGGTAAGGAACAAAATGTACAAATGGGTCTTATCCACATTATTCCCTCTTGTGAACCAACTGCTGGAACTGAATACATTATTTTAAAAAAATAAAAATTGCATCAGTCAGTTATTTAGGAAGGGAAATAGAACTGAATCCAGTTCCTCCACTTCCCCTTGAAAATATTTTAGCTTTTTTAAAAGAAAAAAAGGGGGGGAGAGACTATGCTCACCTCAAGCTGTTCTATGCATACAGAGCTAAAAAGTACTGGTTTCCTGGGCTCATCTCTCAATGGAGCTCACTATGGCCAACTATTGTATCTGCTCATAAAGTTACTTAGGCTGATCTCCTACCCACTTGTACTTGGAAGTAAGTCCGACTGAACTAAGTGAGTCTAAGTTAAGATCAGCCTTAGCCACTTTTTCATTTTAAAAAGTGCTGTGTAAGACTAAGGCATCAAACATTTAGATCTGATGGCTACAATCTTTCAACAGACTGACAAGCACATGCTTACTCATAAAACCTGCTGTGTTCAGTGTGGTTTGCTCTCAAGATATGTGTGCATAGGATTGCAGCCTTAAGCATGCTTAAGATAATTGAAATCAACAGGGTTAAGCTCTGCATTGGGATGTTAACAGCCATTCCCAGCTCCCTCATTTTCCTGCCTGCCTGCCTTGAAGAACTAGCCTTGTTTGTTAAATAAAGAAAAATAAAATTTGAGGGAATATACCAATCTTCACTGGCATTCCTCACCACTATTAAAATGGCACTATAGGAAGAAAAACCGATCTATTTGACAATATGGCACGGCAAAATCACAGTACAAGTTTTCCCCCCAGCACCCAAATGGGTGACCTTTGTCTGCTGCCTGAGGTGTGCATTAATATTAGGGTAGTCACAGCCTTTTAATGGCTTCACATCCAATGCCGATGCACATTTCTTGCCTTTTCAAGCTGTTTTGAACCTTGCCAAACCTGCACTCACAGAGAAAAATAAAATGTGTATAATGGATATGACCAGCAGAAACCTCTGGGGTTCTACAATACCCTTTTTACTAGCTAGTTGCAGAAATTGCTGCCAGCCAGTCTAAGTGCTATCGTTTTAAGTAAGTTCACATAGACTACAATGAAAAGAGCATTTGGTCTAGCACGTCTGGGCTTCGAAGGCATAGTTAATTTGAGTTGCTGTGCTTCCTCAGGTGTTACAAGGCAAGTCCAGAAAAGTATGCATGCTTTGTTCGAAAGTAAATGAGTTAAGGACATATTGTTCTTTTAATGCACATGTATCCCAGGGAAATATGTGTAGAAATCAATCCACTGTTTCCTGTATATGGAAGTGCTCTATGCACGAATGTAAAATATGTTGGGAGGGCAGGAAGGGTGCGAAAAGGGGGGCTCCTCTCTTTCTAGTTTCTATACAGCCTTGTCGTGGAAAACAATGGCCCTTCACTAAAATATACATGGTGCAATAAAACTCAAGGCATATCCTAGCACAGCTATAATCTCTTGAGGCCACTTGCTGTGGGTCTATGGAGCTTTCGGCGATCATATCTATTAGGAATTTGATTGAAGCAAATGGAGAGCGACCACAGAGGTTCATATATTTATAAACTGTTTGCATCTCGCATATTTTTGACTCTGTTCGGGGAATTTCTTTTAAACTCAATTCCATTTTATGTTTCTGCATGTTTTCAACTTGTTTCGAACTGTCACACCCATTGAAATAAATTAAGACTTTGTCTCCTGAAATGCTGAGTAATTTTACTTTTCAAAATATCTCCTTTTGGGGGGAGGGGGAGAGGGGCTGTTGATTTGGTTTGTATTACTTTGCTCACACACTGGGTGGCAGTGCCCACCATCACTGCCACCGACACCATCGTACCTGACTCTGCCACATCAGCAATGTCCACCCCTTGCTCTTGTGCCATGAAGCCCAGGACGGAAAAAATTGCGAAGCCAGACACAAAACTGGTACCACTGTTCAGGCATCCCAGCAGCAAACAGTCCCTAAGTCACACATATGTCATGGAGGAAGTTAATTGGAGAAAAAAATTGAACCCATGGTTCCCTACACATCAATTAGCTAACATGTACTAAACCCCTTTGGTAGGAAACTTGCCTATAGCAGTTGTATTTGTATTTATTGTAGCTCCCCAAGGAAGTCATTGCACCTAAGCAGATTGCATAGGAGAAGAAGATTTGCGTCCCAGCATCTATCCAGACCTAAAGAAAACACGAAAAGGCCCATTAGAAGGCTGCATTTTGCACCAGCACCAGCAATTTATCTAAAGCTAATACAGACTATGCAACCCCCACAATGTGACAACAATAGACGTCTCTTTAAAATAATCCGCTCATAAATGCTAGCCACTGAATGCACCTACGCTGTTCAATACCATATCACAACATTTTGGCATAAAAGTGAATAAAAACGCAATCAGTTCTTTTAAACAAAAACAACAGAGCATTACATATATACAGTCCCAGTTTTGAGCATCACCCGTTGTAGATCCCAGCAGACTTATATACACACAAGATACATTTCAAGATCAGTTCAGTGGTTTAAGGATCCCAGGCTTTTTGGTGGATAGCACTATGCTCCCTCCCAATACCTCTTAGGGTTTTTCTTGCTGTGGCCAATTATGTCTTCCAGTGCGCTCTGCTTAGGCCAGTGGTAGGGAACCTCACCAAATGGCTAAGGGCAAAACACTGCCCTCCAGCCCTCTCTGTCTACCCCCTAGAACTCTCTCATGCCATACCCTCCACCAGCACTATTTCAGATCTCCCTTAAGGGTTTTCCCTTTGCTGGAATATGTCTTTGAACTATGACAATGCCTCTTGGTTTCCTGGATGGAGGATAGCAAGGGCTGTGTGTGTAGAAATGAGTCCTACTGTACAAAGGTAAAAATTGCATTTGTTGCTTCACCCACTTTTGCAACTGTCCCCTCCCACCGCTGGCATGTGTTCCCTGCCCCACAGAAGGCTGCCCAGGTGGGAATGTGACCCTTGGCCTGAAAGGGGTTCCCCAGCCCTGGCTTAGGCTAACAGAGAACAGTTTAATGAATCAGAACAGGAAAGAAGCAGCAACCTCTCACATAACTTCAATGCTGCTATAAACGGTGTTCCAGATGAATTGTACTCAGTGGCATTTTCATCCAGCTTGTATCATAAGTTGCTTTTCATTCACTGCTCGTATCACAATATTACCATAGTTTTATGTGCATTCCCCACCCCCACCCCACTTTAACAGTTTTGCATTTCCCCATTGCGATGGGGTAGAGCTTGTGGCTGACCAGATCATAAAATAAACTGTCACATAATTTGTAAGCAGTTGAAGATGGAGAAAAAAAAGAAAAGGAAGTGCTATACTCCTGCGCTTTACTAAGGGTGCTATCTTCCAAACATTTGCATAGAAGCAAGTTTCTACAAAGAATGTGAAAGGTATTCAGCATTTCCCATTTTATTTCACTGTCCTTAACTGCTTTCCCCCAAGGGCGTCCATATGACACGGACAGTTGCAAATACTCACAAGTGCTCCTTACCGTTCTGTTCGCTGCTCCATAATTTTGCTGCCTTTAAGAGCTAAAGACTGAAGCAAAAATTATCTCCCTTACCTTGTCCACAGCCTAATATCAACAAAAAAGCTGAGATGCTATATTTGGACAGAGTCTACAAGCCTCAGAATCCTTCTGATATAAAAAGATATACACACATGGAAAATGCATTAACACATTAACAATAATAACCTTTTTGACAAGATACGGTAGAAAGAAATAACACCATGGAGGTAATCTTCAATTAGGTTTTGACTGCTTCAAGATTACAAGAAAATCTATTGCACAATCATCCCTCTGCCCTCCTCACATTTTGTTTAGAGCATAGGAAGACAAGTATCACCACTTCCAGTTTTTAGAAACCCACCTGTGGATCTGCTAGCCGAGAGATGTCAGGGTAAAGATAAAACTTGATGCCCGTTGAAGCTCCAGGTAAAGTGACACCACGGATTAACAGTACAAGAAGCATGATGAATGGGAATGTTGCTGTTATGTACACAACCTGGTATTAAAAATGATAAATGTTATCACTTTTTGATAATAAAAAGCTAGAATTTTAATTGTATACGCCTGGTATTTGAGGTTACAAATGGTCTCATCTCTTATCTTCAATTCTTATCCTCCTGTTTGCTCTCAGCTTTCATTATTCAATGGATCACAGCAGGTTCCCCTTAACTGCATGCGCATATATCCATCATGACAGAGAAAGTACATTATCGGACTTTAATGCTGACTTTAATACTGGTCACGTTTCTGTTTCCAGTTCCCCCAGGTCACCGCTATGTCAGGCGTGATCAACATGGTGCTCTCCAACTACCATCATCTCTGACCATTGGGCTGTGCTGGTTGGACCACTAGTGAGGCCGACAAGGCAACACACTTCATTCTCATTATACAGATGTCTACAGGTGGCATTCACCACAATAATGAAGAATGTAGTATTAAAATAAATAAATCACATATACAGCAGTGAAATTTGAGTACTGGAGGTGTTCCTTCCTTCCCTAGTACGCTCAATAGAACTTATGTATTTATAATATCATTAAACACTCTTCATCAGGAGATTCACTAAAGACTGGAACCGATGTGTGGCACCCCATGTAGATCACAACCACCCACCCAATAAAGAGCTGTTCCTTACTTATCATCTGAAGCGCCATAGCTCAATGGTGAACATTTTTTTGCCACGGAAGGTCCCAGATTCAACCCCCAGCACTTCCAGGTAGGACTGGGAGGGACCCCTACTTCAAATACTGGAGAGTTGCTGCCAGTCAGTGTTGTAAATACAGAACTACTGTATCAAAGGCACCTAACTTTGTTCCTATTGTATCCAGCACAGAAAAAGGATGAACCTGGGCATGATCAACTGAGAATGTCTTGTAACACAAACTGAATAAATAGAAGGTGATATATAAAATCAGTATGCACAAGAGATTACCCTAGCTGAATTGTACCCCTTGCTTACTTCTGAATGATTGTCCCAAAGTACATGTGTGCCTTCTGGAAATCTGCCTCAAACTTATGTTTATTTATTTATTTGGTTCCTTTCTTCTGCTAATAGGGTCAGATGATGCCACCCAGTAATTACAGCTCTGCTACTTTAATATAGTTTTGTTTTTGTGAAATTGGTTTAGCAAGATAAAAGCTCCTGAGATGCATCTTCCTGCCTTTTAAGTGAACCTCGAGAGATTTAACAGGCAGATATCAAAGCCTGTTGCACCATAATAATTTCTGCAGCCAGTCTGATCTCTAAATGCAACACCCTTCCATATCATGCCCTGCTTTTCTTTTGGTAAATTACATTTCTCTGTGTGTAATTTTTTCCTGAATTTTTCTTCCAAAAGTATTTTGTTTTGCTTTTAAATATAATCCTTGCCTTTGTTATTTCCCCTTCTTTTCTGTATTAAACAAGTATTTGTAAGTAGGTTGGGTTTTTTTGTTCATCACAATTATCAACTTTAACTGTTACTATTACTACATTCATTAGTCACTTTTTCCCCACAAGTGACTCAAAGTGACTTAAAGAAACAAAACTCACCAGCTTTTTCACCCCAAGATTGTTTCTGAGAAATTATTTCAAACTAAGCCAACCTAGCATATTTTGCCAATGTGAATTAATTGTAAGAGAAATATTTTCAGCCAGAACAAACACTGAGCTATGCAAATTGCTTTTTGGATTTTTTTTTTAAAAAGAGGTTGGTTGGACATTCAAATTTATGTACTTTTTTCTTTTTACATATGTTTAAAATGAAAGGAGACCTGACTGCTATCTAATTATTATCGTTGGGCAAGGAATTATCTTCCAGAAGTACACTGTTGACAAATGTGGAAAATCAAAGAGGTCTGTTCATCAATTCAAAGAAAAAGAAAAAAATCTAAGAATGTTCTACAGCTATGACCTTGGAGAAACAACTCAAAAACAGAAGCCAGATGTTATGAGAGTTTCTGAACTCACTCTGAGTTTTTCCCAAGTTTTCAGTGGGTCTAGCCAAAGAGTTCACAGAGGAAACAACGTAATAAATAAATGCATCCTCCATCCTTGGATAAACAAGGAATATGTTGAGGTGCAGTAATAAAACTTCTAGCATATTTGCAGGGCTTGGTATGGCTTCAGCCACGTTGTGAATCCTGCATTGCAGGGGTTGGACTAGATCATGGGCAGGCAAACTAAGGTCCGGGAGCCGGATGCGGCCCAATCGCCTTCTAAATCTGGCCCACGGACCGTCTGGGAATCAGTGTGTTTTTATATGAGTAGAATGTGTCCTTTTATTTAAAATGCATCTCTGGGTTATTTGTGGTGCATGCCTGGTGTTTTGACATGAGTAGAATGTGTGCTTTTATTAAAAATGCATATCTGGGTTATTTGTGGGGCATAGGAATTTGGTGATTTCCCCCCCAAAAAATATGGGCCGGCCCCCCACAAGGTCTGAGGGACAGTGGGCCGGCCCGCTGCTGAAAAAGTTTGCTGACCCCTGGACTAGATGACCCTCAAGGTCCCTTCCAACTCTGCAATTCTATGATTCTAGGAAAGGTTCAAAATAACATTGGGAACCTAGCCTTTGATAAGAAGTCAATTCAATCATTTTAAGCCCAAGATGATGTGGAGAGTGTGTAAAACCACTGCATAAAACTAATTTCTGAACCTATTTAAACATTTTGGCTATAGTCCTAAAGTGTATGTGTGTAAAGAGAGTGGAATTCAAAGGCAGATTATGCTCTGCTAGTATCGAACAGAAGTTAAGGCAGAGTAATGTTTTGAATTTATCAGGCCTTTTTAACACCTCATTTTCCCTCTATTGGAAACTATGGAGCAAAAAGTGGGGGAAAGATTGAGCATGCTTAGAAGTTTGTTCAAGTTTGAGATGCACTGTGGGACTGAGAGGAACTTGGATCCAAAGAGAACATTTTCTTTTTGGACTTGCCAATACCAGCGCTCCAAGAAACAAGGCAGTTATAATTGCAAAGGGAGAGGCTGAGAACACTTACTTTCCCAGTGGACTTTACACCTTTCCAAATGCAAAAGAAACATATCACCCAGACAAGGAGGAGACATAGTGCCAGGTCCCACTTGACAACACCAGGCTCATCAATTCCTGAAGACAAGCTCAATACGTTGTGCCTTAAAGGATAAAAAAAAGGAAAGACACAAGACAAAAGTTATGATAAAACAAACTGAACAGCTGCTTCACAAGAACCAGTCTTTAAAAGCAGAATGATGCTACTTCCCATGTTGCTTAAACAGATTAACTGGACACATGGGAAAGGCCCATTGTTCTATTTGTAGTCTTCCAAAGAGCTGGGAGTGATAATTATCCCTCAGCTTGTTAAAACTATTCTGTTCACTCTGGAATACTTGGAACTGAATCCATTTGTCTACAGGCAATCCTTGCTTTGCACAGGGGTTACATTCTGGACTCCTGAGCATGTCGGCGGGGCCCACGTAAAGTATTCCATTCCGCCCCTTTAGTGACATTTTCTGGTCACTTCCCGGTTTGGTGCCGTGTACACGTGCGCATGCTCTTTGAATCTGATGGGGCTACTCTAAAACTAATGAAAAGAACTGATTTTTTAAAATAAAAAAAAATCAATCCACAAACCCACCTTTACAACTTCTTAGTATTTCCACTCATAACTAGTAATTTCTGTTGTGCAGGGAAGGTATAAATACACAAACCTCTCCAACTTTGTTATATATTGCCTTGAATTGTAAACAAATCAATCATCATTATTTTAGATAAATTTAGTTAAGGGGGGGTAAGGGAACAGGATAGCAACCTGCTTCTATCACAGCACTATAATCACACAGACATCCATTTTAATAAGTAAACAAAACACAGAACTAGGGGAGTTGTGTAACTTCTGAAGCATGTCCCATTTCAGCTAAGATGAAGAACTGTTTAAAATAGAAATGGAGGATAATAAACTAGCTGTTCCCAAGGATCTCACTCATAAGAAGGAAAAGAGCAAAAACATTTTGCTAGATTTATGGCTAGCATCAAGTGTACATGAGCCAAAAGCGGATTTTGCTTCGTTTTATTCAGCTCTTATTAGATTTGCATGTCTGAAGCATGTGATCAGCTTCCTGAGATTTCACATGAACCAAGCCTGCTGAGTCCTAAGCACTTATAAGCTTTTGGTTGGTAGAAGGGAACAATCAAAGTTCTTGTTTACTGGTAATTGCCCCCTGCTTCTTACTGTTTCATTATGTTTGCAACTATATACTATGAAATAAAATCTTCACAACTAAGAAATCAAAGCATGTGATGTAATCCCAAGAGGTAAGACTCTGGAAATAAAGCCAGATTTGCTTATCCCCTATGACTGCTGCTCAAACAAGCATGAGATTTACACAGACCATTAGCTCAAATAAGATATAATGATGGCCTCCAATGCACAATCAGCAACACTGCTAAGAGGAAGATGTCACTTAGCATACAAAGGTGAACATTTCAATAAAGTCAACCATGCCTGAGAAGTTTAGTGTTCAGCAAGTACAACTGATAAAGATTTCAGGAAACATTCCACCTAATAAAGAGCACCAGGCTTCATAATTCAGGCATTGTAACAGCTCCTAAGGATTATTTAATTCACAGTAGGACTGTTGTCTTCTGAATGTACCAAACTTAAGTGAATTAACACATGATAAAGGGGTTTACATATTTACAAGGCAACATACATTATTCTGAGTTATGTAACTTATTAGCTCAGGGCAATGCAGTTGACCTCAATCTGTTAATACATATAGCATATGGTAGTTATAAGATTACTGAACGTTTATCATTAATGTAAGATGCAAAAAAACCCCCACCCCAATAAAAAGTTATTTTTAAAAATTAATGTAAAATGCAAAGTTCTTTGTTAAGGCCTTTCTGTGTAATAAGTTAACAAATACCTCCCACATAGATGACATTACTTGTGCAATGATTAAGTTAAATATCTGTATAAAATGCACGGTGAATCAAGGCCATCATTCACAGAGTCAACTTGAAACTTTATTTGAATAGGGCTAAATCACATAATCATAATCAAAACAGGAATATCAGGTGTGTGCATTGTCTCTGCGACTCTATAACCTGACGTATTCATTTATTATTCTTATACTCTGCCCTCCCTCCTTGCAGAATCCAGAACAGTAAACAGAGATGTTAAAACATGACCCAAATATCATAAGACGACAATAATTAAAATTAGTAATAATTAAAAATTTGTAATAATAATCCAAAACTCCTACAGAAGTAGGTAATACTCCATACTTCCCCTTACAATTTTAGTCAGTCACCATTTTACTCTATGTTCTATGTCTCTTATAAAGTTCTCCAAAGAGCAACAATTAAAATTGCTTACTCCCAAAACTCTGTCACAGGAGAAGTGAAGTTAGTGGTATTCAGTGACAACCAGAGGGTTTTGTTCTTCCTGAGAGTGTCTTCTATGCAGTTTTTTGTGTTCCACTCTTGGTCGCAGAAAGCCCAAGGCAGCTTACTCGTAAAAGAGTGGAATAGATAGTACAGTCCCCAAGCCAGGATGATGATGTAATACACATTCAAAAGCGACACGATCACTATGGAAGCATAACCTATTCCTGATTTTTTTTTTAAAAAAAAGAAAGAAAGCAGAAGAAAAGAACATATGAAATTACACACATAAGTAAGGCTTGTTGGTATTACAGGTGAACATGTAATATTCACTAGTTTAGGAATCTCTATGTCTAGGGTTACAAAGGCAACAGTTCAACATCATATATCTGCTGCATTAAGCAGAGATGCATAATTTCAAGACTCAGATAAGGTATCAAGGGATTCCCCCTCTTTCACCAGTTGCACCCATGTTTCCAGAGAATTCAGTAAGGAGTAGTAGTTCTTCCTAAAACACAGTTGTGAGGTTGCAAAGGTATGCAAGCAATGGCTATCACATTTGGACTGCAAACATATAGACCATGGAAGGGTAACCTGTGGCTCTCTGAATGCTTTTGAACGTCATCTCTCATCAGTCCCATCATGAATTGGCCAATGCTTAGGGCTGATGTAGTACAGCAAGATCTGGAGGGCCACAAGTTGCCCACCCCTGTTGTGCACACTTACCTGGAAATAAGTCTCATTGAATTCAATTTGCCTTTCTTCTCAGTAGACATACAAATGATTGCACTGTTAATATTTAGGAACACCCTGCTTAATATCAACAAAACCACTGAAGCTACAACACTTGAGCAGAAGGAAATGGCCATGTAAATGAGGTACAATTCATTTCTTGTTAGGTTTGTAGTCTACCAAATGGTACTCAAAGCAGCTAACAGTAATTAAAAACAATACAATAAAAGAGCAATAAAATACAAAGAAAAGAAAAGCAGATAAGGCATCAATAAAAACAACTAGCTAAAACCTCATTTTGTCTCAAAAAAATTACAAGTTATGGGCCAAAGGGCTATCTAAATAAAAATGGAAACCTAAGGACATGATGCAGTACCGATGGCTCTGTGGCTTGTGTCCTGGTGGACTATACCCACTAGTAGTAGTAGCAGAAGCAATAGTAGTAGTAGTTTCCCTCCCCGCCTCCCAAAGGAGCCAAGGGTGGCAAGCATACAAACAAGAAAACATCTAAAACCAATGCAGACTAGGAAGGAGTCCCAATTTAAAGGAGGTATTTGTTGGAAAAGAATAATTATTCCATGTGCACAAGGTAAAAATTGCCTTGTGTTTCTCCATGCTACATACCAATATGCTTTTGAAATAAAGGAGAATTTCAAAAGCACTTTGTGATGAAGTATTGGAGGGGAGATGTTCTACTCTTCAAAGAAAAAATTCCCACTGGGGAACAGCACACCCAAGGAAATAGTTTGAAGTAGTTCTTTCAATCCTGGCTTGTATTATGAAGCCACTATGAAAGCTTTAAACATATTTCTGAGTATCAGGAGCCAAAGCTAAATCACAGGAGATGGTTCTCTCAATCCAGATCTGCTTATGAGTCTCCCTGAGTCAATGTCAAATACAGACAGTGGGCAATGGAAGTGTTGGCCTAACCTAGGGTGACAATCATTACGTATGGAACACAATTCAGTGAAATGCACTTTCTCTGCAATGCAGTTATAACAGTAATATTCTACTTATACCTCTGACTGCAACGTATAGCACAACAAGAGGAAGGTATACTCAGAATTAAGTCCCACTGTGTTCTGCCTCTGTACAGCAGGGCTTGTTCCCAGGAAAAGTGTGGACTCCAACTTTACAGTGCAATCTTATACATATCTACTCAGAAATAAATGCCATTGAATTCAGTGAGGCTTACTCTTACGTAAGAATGTATAGGGTCACAGTCATAAAACATTGGTTATAGCAACAGTAATAACAATATTCTGGGAAGGAAAGACAACATGTTTGTGCAAAATAAAACAAGGTCAAAAGAAGGTCAGCAAACTGAATTTTGTAATATATGTACACATCTATCTTTTTTTTCAAAGGTATCATGTCTGCTATTTATAAAATAAATGTTTAACTTGCATATCAATGCTTGACAACAAAAAAATACTGCCCTGTTTGCTTTGCAAGCACAGGGTCACTAGCAGATAAGGTCATGTCCTTTGCTGCTCCAAATGGCATGCACACAGCTAATGAAGTGCAAGTTGGCACAAACCTTTAGCTATAAATTCCAATCCAAGCCCCATACACTTGGCAAGAAGTCCTATTGATCTCAATGGAACTTCCTTCTAAGTAAGTACTTTGGGAGACACAGAACTGGTATAAACTGGCAATCACCTTACAAAACACCAAACTGCCCTGGAACAACTTAATGGCCTGTGAACACACCAGCTCCTTATTAAATATTGAGCTTTCTTGGACGATGGGAGCCATTCCACATTCTCCTGATGCAAATACCCATAGTAAAGCATTTGATAGTCATTAAAGATCAGAAATCTCAGAGAAGTTGTTCCAGAGAGTTTCGTGTATTCTGAAGTCTACTATTTGAAATAATAGTAAATCCTAAACCTTTTATCAGGAACACATCAATTTCAATACTGCTCTTACATTTTTTTAAATAGAAAAGTTGCATTAGCAGAGGCCAACCAAAACTTTGTTCTCATCAGAATCCACCCCTGCCAAGCTAAAGTTATGTTTCAAACACAATACAAGGTCAGGGGAAAATTTGCTCCGCGTTCCAGTTCTAAACTTGGAGGTGGAAGGGAGGGCAGGAAACAAGACCACCTCCAATAGCTCAGAGCTGGAGGGGAGGTGGAAAAAAAAGCTTTTTGTACTTCTGTGACTAAATTTTTAGCACTCCACTGTCCCCTTTTTCAGGGTCTATCTCCTCCTCAGAAGGCAATACTGTGGATGTGGAGGAGATGTCAGAGGGAACTGCCCACAGAGGCAGCTTCAAGTCCTCACTGTCCTGGACACTCTGGCACAGTAGGTCATTCTCAAGCTGGGCCTTGCATCCTGCTGTGGAATTCCTGCCAGGTATGGCAAGCAGGTGTTGCCCTCAGTGCAAAAATGTCTCTAAGACCAGTACTGTTTAACTTTTCCCCAGAGAGGTGTGTGACAACCATTCAGCTGGATGGGAAAAAACTAAAAGGAAAGGATAGGAATTAAATAAAATCAGAGTCACCAGCAAAGTTAAGGATAAAACCTGTTTCCTGCCCTGCTGACCCCAGTCACAGGGAACCATGCCTCTGAATAGTCTCACCCTTTCCTTTGCATAGCTGCAAGGTGAAGGAAGAATGTGACAGAATTTTGAGAACTAACTTAGATGTGTGCATGTACATATATATATTTATAACGAATTTGGCAGATAACTAACCGGTGAAGATAGGGCAGATCTTTTCCCAGCATGTAATTCCTCCTTCGGAGGTATACTGTCCTAGTGCCACCTCCAGGAAAAACACAGGAAGACCTCCCCCAAACAGAAAAATGAAATAAGGTATGAGAAATGCACCTGTAGAGAAAACACAGAAGGAAGATTAGGAAGATTCTATGACTCAATGATTTTTTTTCTTAATGGAGTAGCAGCTGATGGTGGTATTTAAGTATCACTATGAAATCTGGCCCATGCCCTTGTTAGCATGTTCTGAAATTGCCACTTAAGAGCAAAGATTAATAATCAGACTTTAAATATGTTACACAAATGCCCTGTTATTTTCAGATTAAGAAATGGGGAACAATGTGAAAGAAAATGTGCAACAGAATGGTTTCCTTTCATTGCATACTGGAAGATTAGGTAAAATCTCAAGGCAATTGTTTTCTTGTTTTACAATGTCTCAGAATTTAATGACCTGCTGTTTACAAAGTGTACTGCATGTAACAGCTGTAAGAGTTTTTTAAAAGCAAATTAAATGCAGTGAAATGCATTTGTGACTGGCTTTCGCTAATATGAATCAAATTTCCCCTTTTTCAAAAAAAAAGGGGGGGGTGAAAAGTGGCTATTAGTCCAATAGCACTTCCGGTTGTTTTTAAATCTTGATCTCATTCATCTTCAGAGCAGCCCTGCTTCCCCGCACACCCATTCACATGAAAGGGAGCTGCTATCCACATCCCAAACCATTATGGAAGCGACAACAATACTCACCTCCGCCATTTTTGTAGCAGAGATACGGAAATCGCCAAACATTGCCTAATCCAATAAATCCTCCAGCCACAGACAACAGAAAGTCAATCTTGCTGGCCCACTTTTCACGCTGCGGTGGCTTCCCCTCTGCCTCATCCTCAGGGCGTGTCCCAGGGCTCTTGCCAGGGGAAGGTTTGAGAATGTCCTTGTGGAAATCTTTCAGACACTGCAATTTCTCCTTTGTTGCCATGTTTTTGCTTTCTAAAAGGAAGGAAATTACAATATAGGTTTTATAATCCACATTACTTGGAAGACAAATAGGTACCTGTGCTTACAAATCATCTTGGCAAACAAAGTTTCCTTCAAATTCACCCACTTTTTCAAGCCAGTATATGCAGAGGAAAGATGCAGCTGACAGTTATTTCTGTCTTGACCCCACAAATGAGTTTAAAATACACCTGTGCCTCTTTCGTATTGACACCTATTAAGGGTCTTTTCACAATAGACGTTTAGCATTCCAGGTTCCTGAGCAGTCTGGAAAAACAATCCTTGGATCCTAATGACCGTGTTAGTAAGATACTTTGTGTTAGAGAAGAGGCGGAAGCATCTTTGTTACTCAGAGTATTAAAAACAAAAGCAGCATTGCCATGTATTGCAACACCTTTTCAGGACAGCAGGAAGTAAAATGGATCCTTTTTTTTGCACAGAAAAGATGTGAAAGTCCATCTGAGCCAGGCCTGTAAAAACAGGCGAACTGCCACCGTTATGCTTTTGTTCCCTTTCCCTCTCAGAGCCACCTTTCAGACTGGGGCTCAAGCACTTGTCAGGCTTCTTCCTAAAGCTCCTTTGGAAAGCGGCTGTGGATTAAGGTATAAGAGTGCAGAATAGGTAATGTGTGCATAACAAAATTAAGAGGACAGGTAGAGTTTCTAGGGAGAGGGCAGAAGTGTGTGTCCTGGGGATGAATGGCAAAATAGTGGAGGTGTTAAGGAGGGAGGGAGGGAAGAAGGAAGGAAAGAAGCAAGGAAGAAAAGAGCAGTGTATTCTGTGTCGGAGATGGGAGATGCCAGGCACACACCCAGCCACTGCGAATTCTCTTGAACATCCTTGCTATTCCTGGTGTGCAACCCCAGATTTTGAAGTACTCTTTACCTACAGTTGTGAAGAGATTATCAACAGGCTTAACTCCTGTTTAGGCAACTATCAGATCGCACTCTGACTTTATGTTTACATCAGCTTAGTAAATGGGAGAGGACCACTGTAGAAAATCTGCCCTCTATTACGTCACCACGTTACTTTTTCTTTGCACTGACCCAGTGTCCATTCCAAGCCTGTAATTTCTCTCCAGAATCATCATCGGCTGAAATATTAAGGGTTTAGGAAGAGAGTTATCATGGAGCTTCTATTAAAAGTGATCCCCCACCCCCCGCTTTAAACATAGTGATTTATCCTAATGAGCGGAAGGATCTAAAGCAGCAGTTTCTTTCTTCTTCTATTTTTATATCTTGGTACTGATTAAACAACAAAACCCCTGCATAAATAAACCTTTCTGTTCAGTTCAGTTTCAGCATACACCCCCGCCTCATTTCACTGCCATCTCAGCATCTCACTTGGATTTCAAAATAAATAGGACTGACTCACTCCTGATACGCAATAGAATCATGTTCTTTGCTATAGCAATGGCTTTTTAGTTAATGAAATAGCCAATGACAAGGCTTGCTTTATGAAAACTCCAGGGCAAAGTGAACCCTAGAAGGTCACACTGGCTTATAAATATTGCTGTCAGCTGTTAAATTGCAAAAAGTATGCCATATATATATGTATCTCCATGTGCACACACGTGGACACACACACACTTGTGTTATATATGTTAGATTAAAAAAAATGGAAGATAAACACACACAAGATTTCATCCAAAGCGCATGTTCAAAACAGGCCACATTTGATCAGATTCAAATGTGGAAGCTGTGGGAGGTATGCCATTTACACTGGAGCGCTAAAGTAAACTTCCATACATTGCAGAGACTAGGCACATATAGGCTGTCTAGGTTGTCCTTATTTCTGCATACTTGTGCTCTTATATATTAGAAGGGCAGTCAATCCAATCCAGTCTTCGTATCTGTGTCACATGGCTTATTTTTCCTCCAATCAGAGAGTTATTCTGTACCGAGTTATGTGAATGGAAAGGCACATAATTGACTTTCCATCATTTTTTAAGCTTGCATGATGATCCTACATTGGAATCAACACATGCAAATAATCCTACCAACATGCAGAAGATGACTGCTGGATGAGGGCAATGATTTAAATCTAGAAAGTTTAAAATATAACACTGATAGAAAGAGATATAGCTAGTAAACACTTAAACCTAACATTCATGATGGAAGACATTAATACCTCATGCTTAAACCATCTAAATAGATCATGCTGGACACAATAGGACTTATTTCCGAGTAAATGTGCATAGGACTGCACTGCAGATCTGTTTGTATTTACATGGTGCTTTATTAGTGAAAACATCTAGGTTTTTATTGGGCTTATGCAAAGCAGTTCATTTATTTAAGGCTGCAACAATGTTTTTACTTGTTTACGCAAGTGTCACCATAAAAACTGAGTTCATATTATCGCAGTGAAACCTGGAATTAATTTGCTGCTTTCTGATCTGTAAACAGATTTAGCTTGTATGGCAATGACCTGAAACTAGGGTTGACATTAGTTTGGCAGGAAATCTGCAACTGGAACATGATTCTGAGACTGATATGCATCAATGTAACCATGCAGATGAAAACCTTTTCATAAACCATGAATAAGGTTTGGAGGGAAAATATATTTGCTTTTCATGATGCTATTATCTGGAAAAAGTTTATTGGAGCCATTTTAATCTAATCTTTTCAAGTGTGCCTAAACAGACCATATGCAACACTGAATGCCAGGTAACAGATTGTCAATTAACACGTCTAGCCAACTTGTTTCAAAGGGTTGGTTTAGTATGGGAACTATGATGTTACAGAATAAGAGCCGGCAGGCTGACATATTAGACACTGAATCTTAACCAGTAATTAAGTATGTAATACAGTAATTATATCTACACTAGTAGATATGGAGAACAGCAAATTGGAACCTCTCATTTGCAATGGTCCTCTTCAAAGATTAGTTTCACTTTATTCAATACATTTGAATTCTCATGTTCATTTTTGAACAACATTAAAGTAGAGATATTATAGAAAGTAATAGGTCATGGCTTTATATAACTGAGACAACAAGCAGAAGAAATATATGTCCTACAATAGCTTTCATCTGAATCAGAGTTCAGTGTGTGGCATGAGACATCCCCTTCCTCCTGAGGTTGAGCTCTGTCACTATTCTGAAATTTCCGTCTACCCATATAAATTAGCATAGGTGAATCAGTGCCCTCTTTTATAGTGAGGAATTTCCTCTTTTGGGCAGGTATGTGAATGTCCACCTTAATCTTGCCTGCTGAACATCTTGCCTACCTCTGCCTACTCCAAAGCCCAAAATGTATTCGAGATCTATCATCCACCACCCTTTTCTAGGGCCGCCATACGTCTGGATTTTCCTGGACATTACCAGGATTTCAAAGGCAATTACAAAATTGCGTGGTTTTTTGTGTTTCTGTAAAAAAAAAATGGATTTTTTTTAAGTCAACAATTTTGGGGTGTGCTGGTTTATACTTTTTGAAATATGGCAACCCTCCCCTATTTCAGTCTTTTGGAACATACAGTGGACTTTAAGGGAGAGGAAGGTTTAGTTGGGAGGACCACACTTAAGTTTGTAGAGGCCCTGCCTAGGTAAGAAATTTAAAAACCTTGCAATCACTTTGTCACATCAAAAATGAATGCCAGAACTTAAGCTTTAATAAAATCTATTTGCGGGGGGAAATCTATGTAAGAATCTGGGTTAAATTAGCAGGTCCTTGATTTTAAAAGTGGGCTTTTTCAGATTCACTGGATGTTCTTACTTCTTGAATTAACAGGGAACATTTGTTTGGACTGAAAAAATATGGTGAGACTGGCCAGAATAAGTTCACTTCAACGAGCATCAAGTGCTTTCGGGCATCACAACACAAATAGAGCAATGCTTGCAATTAACTCATGCTAGTTGTGTGACTTCTTGGTGTAACTAAATTCAAGTGTCTAAGGAGTCTTCAAATGGATTCCTGCTTTGAACTGACAAGATCTGAGGGCCCGTTTTTTTCATAAACTGTTTTGCAGATCACCCCCATAACAATCACACTGAGCAGTACCACAATTCTATCTTATGACATAAACAAACTTCTTAAAATGCTACCCTTTATTGTGCTCATATCTCAGACTTAACCCTATGGCCCACCCATGGTCTCCTGACTATTGCCAATTACAGGAAATGCCAAGAGAAGATGAAAAGGAGGTGGTTCAAGGCACTGCACAGTTGAGGAAAATTCCAAGAAAACTGTGTGTGTTTAATGAAAGGCATTGTCCTGAACACTAATAGGATTTGTTTTTAATTTCCTGTGATTTTATTCCACTGCATTAAACTACAATGCCTTTTAAGAGATAATAATCAACAAGCTGATATGAAGCTGGAAGGCATTTTTCATGCTGGAAACCAGAGCTATTATTTCAATATCAGCTAATAGGAAACAAAGTAACTCAAAGACAGAAACTCTATGTTTAAATATAACTCAAATTCATGGAGAATAAAATGGGCAATTCTACTTCTAAAGAACATGCCAGCTTCTAGGAGACACATGTCTGCTTTCCTTTCAGAAAACAAGGGCTTGGCCAAAAACACTTAAGATGGCTGAACAATGAAGAGAGCCAAAGCCACCATTTATAGAAGCAAGTCTGAGTGCAGCCAAAGGCAAGTTCCTTCCAAAACAAAAACTGGGTGGAGGGAGGGGGGAATATCCAGGCCAAATCCTGTTGTTATTTTACTGGTGAGTATCCAAGTCTGTTCATCAAATTCAGAGCAATTGTCCAGAACTTTCAATGACATTACAAAGAGGGATTATTACATAATCAGTAAGATATGGCTTTGTTTCTCTTTGGCTCCCCAAACACATACTTATTCTTAGTAATAAGACGTCATCTCTGCTTCCAGGCTCTAAGCAAACCATTCAATAACTAGCAGTGTCCCACTAAACTATCAGTCATGAGCATTAAATGCTCTGGGAAAATCTGCTGACATTACCTCTGTCAGTTCTGGTTTGCATTGCACCCACAGGCTCATGCTCTTCTTCCCACCTTTCCACCTCCTCCAGCCTCTGGCACAGCCATGAGATCAGAAACTTTCACTCCTGTTTTCAATTAACTGCAGTTTAGCATTCATCTCAACTATAAGTCAATCTCAACTATAAGTGGGACCTTCAAAAAATGTTGAAGCATGGAGTGCTCCTTCTTCAGGATTCTAGCCACTGTATTCCATCTTTTCTCACCCCCATTTTCAATTTATCCTTCCGTCAGTCAGCTTTCAACAGCCAATGAGCATGCTCAAGCCTCATCAGACTGGGGTTCCCACCCTGTGTGGGGCTCTCCACTCCTTAGATTTCCCCCTAAAGATTCAAATCTGTGTACAGTGGTACCTCTGGTTACGTACTTAATTCGTTCCGGAGGTCCGTTCTTAACCTGAAACTGTTCTTAACCCGAGACACCACTTTAGCTAATAGGGCCTCCCACTGCTGCCACGCCACCGTCACACGATTCCTGTTCTCATCCTGAAGCAAAGTTCTTAACCCGAGGTACTATTTCTCGGTTAGCGGAGTCTGTAACCTGAAGAGTATGTAACCCGAAGCGTATGTAACCCGAGGTACCACTGTATTTCTGCAAACCATGAGGTTCCCCCAAGCCTGCTGATTATTTCCTTTTCTAAGTGGATAGAACCATTTTGGCTACATAAGCAATGGCATCCACTCCTACTAAGACTGGAAATGGTATTTGGTTGAGTGAAACAACACAGCTTCATAAACCATAGTTTGGTTGGCTTGTCTCGTTAAAGCATAGCTAAGCCTAGCCGGTTTATCTACTTTCAGGCATAACGCTGAAATGTGGCCAACTAAAAAATGGAACTGAGGATAGTTGAAAATGGAAGCTAAAGCTTCCTTGCAGCTGCACCAGGGAGAGAGGCACGCATGACCCCAAGGCACATTCACATAATTTGGTAATCCAAAACCTCAGTGATCAAAACACACACTAGAACCAGGATGGGTGGTCTCTAGGTCTGCCAGCAATTTCTTTTGCCTCCTAGTAATTTTGGGAGCCAGAGATTTTAAACAAAACATTAAGTACTAAGCACACACATTACTAGAGGACTCACTCCTTTCCACTGTATAATGAACAGCAAAAACTTCTGGGCTTTGCTATTTTGAAAGAACATGCTTCAGTTTTACTTCTCTTGTTTATCTTAATGCACCTTCCAAGCAGATTGCCACATGCCATTTATACTGCCTTCTGCTTATCTGTTTTATTTTTCATTATGTGTTGCTCTGCAATGAACTGAGGATGTTTCAAAGTACAAGCAAAGCGTACTATGAACTGCAAACTCCTAGAGTGAAAGTTGCTTATATCACAATGTCTCATGTCTTTGTATGTGTAGAAGCAGTGGAAAGGATTAAAAAATCTTCAATTGTGAGGAAATGTAAAGAACTTACATCTTAATGAGCAAAATGGCAATGCGCACTGCACCAGTATTTGAAATTATCTAGGCATGGGTAAGACCCCTTGCCCTTTTTATCTGTATAATTAACACACTATGCTTTTGTACATATAAGCAGGGGAAGTAATGAGATCAGTGTGATCATCTCACAGAGGTGTGATGGTTTAGTTAAGCCAGTACAAGCACAAGATACAACTCTTTTTATTTAGCTAGGTTCTCATCATTTCAGCTTGATGTTCCATGAAGGCTTATACTGTAAGATCAGACACCCAAATCTGACTGGCTAATAATGCTGGAACAGAACAGTGCTCATAAATGAGTAAGAGGCAGAAACGAGCAAGTAGCTCGTAGCTTTCCTGTAGCGGATAGAACAGAGTCATCCTATCTTGCCTAAAGTAGCACTTTCCTATAGCACAGGGGTCAGCAAACTTTTTCAGTAGGGGATCGGTCCACTGTCCCTCAGACCTTGTGGGGGTCTGGACTATATTGGGGGGGGGGGGAATGACTGAATTCCTATGCCCCACAAATAACCCAGAAATGCATCTTAAATAAAAGGACACATTCTACTCATGTAAAAACTCGCTGATTCCCAGACTGTCCGCGGGCCGGATTTAGAAGGCAATTAGGCCGGATCCAGCCCCTGGGCCTTAGTTTGCCTACCCATGCTGTAGCAGATAGCACAGAGTCATCCTATCTTTCCAAACATGTTTAGGCTGCAATTTAGCCAAAAAGTGCAAAGCTTGCAGTGTTAAACTGAGGCTCTTTAGTATCAAAGCTGCCCATCTGTCACCTCCAGATTGACCCTACCATGCTATGGGTCAATTCATCTTGTCATTATTGTCTGCATGTAGCATTACCTGGGATTCCCTAAAGACACATTGTGTCTCAGTTTAATAACCATGGTTTAAGATCCTGGCTTGTTCCAAGGCTGATAACCATAGTTTCCCAGTTAATATGGGAAACTGTGGGCTAATTGGAGACCTGCAGCTTGCATAAAAGGAGGTGTTATGGGGCTAGCTAAGCAGGCAAAAAGCTTGTTCATATCTTGACCAAGTCATGATCACCCAAACAAACCCAATGTCACATAAAAACTGGGCTCTTCACAGGTGCAGTACACATTTTTAAACCATCATGAGATCCCAAGAATTGTTCCTGAGAAACTGTGGGTATATTAAGTGGAGACAAAATTCACCACATAAATCTGTTTGAAGACATGTTTTCCATACCATGAAAGGAATGGGTCTTTGAAGTAGGCGTGCTTGGAATACACTCCCTATCAGACACTGTCCCAGAAACAGGACATCTAGGCTTCCCTTTCATTGATCTCCAGAGTCAAAACAACACCACACTCTTTAGGCATCAGGACTGCTTCCATAAAGTAACAGAGCAGGAAAGAAATGGTGGCAGGCATCAACAGAATACAGATGAAGGACTGAAAGCTGTTATATCCTGCTGCAAGTATTGTTAATTCAGTAAGGAGAAGTGGCCTGGTTAAAGGTTGTTTTTGTTCATAACAAACCAACTTCTGATCTCAATTAACACCCCTGGGGGTGAGCTAGCTAAAAGGCTAATGATTGACAATAATCCAGAAAGGAGCACAAGCTTCCTGCTGCTTTCTCTTGATAAACTGCTGCTTTGATCATTACATCATCACTCCAGATGCAAGAGTGCAAAATGTTACTGTTTGGTGCTGGACAAAATTTCAGAGGCGACTAACTGCACCTGAAAAACTTACAGTATTAGGTGCAATTCAAATGACAAGTGCCTCTTATTTAAAATTCTGGGATACACAGAAGGCAAGCGTTCACAAATGCTATCCACACACATTTAATATTGCCTGGGGTACATATGAATGTCTTCTGTTTCTATTTCATTTCAGCTCGTTATGTGCCGCCATCAACTATCTGCATCAGTGATTTGTTCTTCAGGTCACTTTCCCATCCACAACCAGAGCACACTTTGCCTGACAATGATGTCACAGCATGCAACGTCAGAATCATTCCATTGCCCTGACAATCACAGACGGAAATGTATTTTGTGTGGCACAATGGGAAGAGGTGCCGAAACAATGTGGGCAGGCACTGTTAACATCTTCATGTTGGCCACTATTAAGAGCAACCATCCCAGGTTACACAGTACAGTTACACAGCAAATCTAGTGTATTATTAGAGATTTCATTGCATCACTAACAATGTAATCTGCTCTAAAACTGGAAACAGGGCCACAGCTCAGTGGTTGGTTGGCATCCATTGGGAAATAATGAAGGAGTGAGTCTTCAGGGATGAAGTCAAAGCATTAGAGAGTTACAGCACCTGCTGTGGCTGTAGAGGCCAATAGGGGAGAAGCATATTCTGTTGCAGCTGGGGCAGATGAAGGCATCCAATTGTGCTGATGAAGGTATACCAGTGGTAAAGCACATAAAAATGATTATGGATTCTGCCCCTGGGATTTCTAAGTGTGTGTGTTAAATATCTCAAGTGGCATGGCTAAGGATGAAAAGCCATCTGAGATTATGGATGGCTGCTACCAGTCAGGAAGCGAAGCTTTGAGGACTAGCAGCTTCACACGTTCATGACAACTAGGATACGTTACTTCAGTTGCCACTCAGTCACCAAGGCAAATGTCATGGTTTGTGGGTACAGACAAATGGAAGTACAGATCAGAGCTACTGGGATGATAAAAAGAACCAATAACAGCTAATGGATATATCTTGAAGAAGAAGAAGAAGAAGAAGAGTTTGGATTTGATATCCCGCCTTTCACTCCCTTTAAGGAGTCTCAAAGCGGCTAACACTCTCCTTTCCCTTCCTCCCCCACAACAAACACTCTGTGAGGTGAGTGGGGCTGAGAGACTTCAAAGAAGTATGACTGGCCCAAGGTCACCCAGCAGCTGCATGTGGAGGAGCGGAGACGCGAACCCAGTTCCCCAGATTACAAGACTACCGCTCTTAACCACTACACCACGCTGGCTCTGATAACATCTTTCTTTATGAAGTCTGCTACGATCTGCTTCATTTAGAGTTGGGCTTCCATTTAGGGGAAAAGAAAAAAGAAACAACTGAACAGAAACTAGATTTTATCATATTTGAAAGAGGAAATGAAGCTCTATGGTCAGTCACCAGAATGCTGGGAACAGAAGGTGAAACAGAAAGGGATCAGGATGTTTCTACAGAGAAAATGCTCTAAGCTACATAAACCTGCCAGTGAGGAAACTTACACTGAACTACTTGTTCTTTTCTGAGTGGCAAAACAGCACAAACACCCCCCCACCCGTCAAAAAAACTCTCATCATCTGTTGTTTCCTTACTTTCCTAGCCACACACATGCACGCTGATGGTGAAACAGCAGCAAAGAAGACAGAAGTCTACTGTTTATGCACTTATGTGGGTACAGAACAGACTGACTCACTGCCTAGAGTCAACGTTGATTTCTCACTCTCCATAGCTCACCCACTCACTGGATTCTCCACTGCACCTTTAGCAAGATGGTACATTAAAATGGCTACTCCTGCCCTGATTTTAGACAAGTAGCATTCATAGGGTGCCCTTTGACATGCTAAGTGAGCCCCTGCTACTGCTTCAAGACACTTTCTCCTCTTATTTCCAGTCTCATCAACCCCCCTCCTTTCTTATGCGGCAACAGCATCATGACTAATTTAATTACTCCAGAGACTACTTAAGTAGCTACTTAATGGGTATGTGAGAATGTGGCTGAGAGACTGGCTGATTGCACATGACAAGTTAAACCAAACCTTGACTTACCCAGACCAAAGGAGTACACATTCCTGGAGAAGGGTTTGCAGCTGCTTTGCTCCTTCCTAGTTCTTTTGCACCATGCCAGGCAGGCTTAGTTTATCATGCCATCCAAACCAGGACTCGTGGTTAAGCTCCTATCCTCACTAACCAAGAGCTATAACAAAATACAAGCCTTGATTACAACTTGTGGGTAAGTGGAACCTAACCACAAGTCCCAGTTTGGATGGCACACTAACTCAAACCTTGGCTTTGCTCAGCATGGCAGGAAGAATTTGGATGAGAAAAGTGGCTGCGAGCTCTTCTCCAGCAGCCCACACAGTTGCATGGTCTCACTAAACCAAGTTTTGGCTTAGCCTTTCAAGTGCACCAGGCCAATGTCTGCACTGCACACTAGAAATGGTTCTGGCATGACCTTAAACCGTATCCAAATAAATCCTAGAAAAAGCACTTCTGGGATCACCAACAGTCAGCATCAATAAGATAACACTTGGCTAAAGCCATGGTGCCCAACAACAATTTATGACTGTGGCACAGATATGCTCAAAGTGGTGAGGGAGTAGTCATCTGTTACATATGACCATTGCCCCAACTGAGCACCTGCCACTACTTCCTGAGGCACACACTCCACTACAACTTCCCCTCCCTAGTCAGAAAGTGTGCCAACTGGCATCTCTCAATCCTTTTTATATGGGAAGAAGCCAGGGAAATCCTTTGGGACCAAGGGATAGCAATACTATAAACTCTCCACAAGCCTGGGAAAAGGGAGTAGGAAGGATGGACAGCTGAATGGAAACACTGGATTAGTAAGGAAGCTGGTTGTAGAAGAGCCTAGGACCTGTGTATGTGTTGTGTATCTGAAATCCTATGATATGCACCTAGGAGCAAGTCCCAATTAGAAGTCAATGGGGCCTACATGCATAGCGGTGCCCTTTATGTCTATAAGCATTTAAGATTAGAAAACATTTATTCTTATAGTTAAAATGATTCTGTAATAGGAATATATTTTACTATATTTATGGGTCTACCAGTTATTTCCAAATTTCAAATCTTCTGCATATAACCTTGGGGTCATATAAGTCACTAGCCATTCTGTGTAATTCTTAACAGTTTTCCTGAAGAATGTGTGATAGAAGATCCATTTTTAAATCAGAAAATTATTTTCAGCACAATATTTATTACCAACAAAAACTTTGGCAATCAGATGCAAGAAAACGCTACGCTGTTGCTTTCTGCAAATCCTTCTGTTGGCTAATCAGATCAGGATTAAAATAAGCATTTCATTTCTCTAAGAAACCGAAACATGCAGCCCACTTCTAGATATCATGCTTTGCAAAGCAGAATTTGCAGAGAACTTAACCTACACTTTCACCTATAGACAACAACAGCAACAAAGCCACTGATTTTAATTTTGACTTCAGTTAGGAGTTTCACTTGAGTGAATGTGGAATCAATTCCTGAATCAAGAAAAAGAACTTTCCGGCTCTGTCATGGTACATGGAGCCTACTTGCCCTGAACATTCTTACCAAGAAGTGGTAAAAACCTATACTGAAAATTACTGTGAAAGAAAGAAAGCAAGCAAGACAGAAAGAAATTGTTTATCTCTTCTATTAGTTGCCACTGATTTCAGACAATGCTTTTGATACCATTATTTATATTTAGTTTGTGTTAATCTCACACACACTTTTTGCACTTCAGAAGCATGCAGAACCACAACATTAATTTGAAGAGGGTACAAAGCAACCAGTCTGAACAAAATTAATGGATATCCATGGTTATGGTCACTCAACCTTTAATATGTAATTTGCATTTTGATTTTTTATTCTTTTACCTTGTGGCAGAAAAATGAAACTATGACCAAGTGGAAAATGTTTGCAATTTCATACTACTACTACTACTACTAATAATAATGCTATGGAGATGTGAATGAAGTTTGCTATGGCAACATCTTTACAAAAGCAAAACAACAGAAAATGAGACTTTAAAAAATAAAATTAAATGCATATTTTTCCAGTTTGCTTGCAGAACAGGGAAATAAGA
The DNA here is from genome assembly GCF_964106645.2 of Podarcis pityusensis. Classification (NCBI taxonomy): domain Eukaryota; kingdom Metazoa; phylum Chordata; class Lepidosauria; order Squamata; family Lacertidae; genus Podarcis; species Podarcis pityusensis. Next base: position 88,768,801 of record NC_138029.1, on the reverse strand, counting down.
CAAAGCATGAGCGATTGGGGGATGACAGCAGTTTTCAATAAACATGGATTTTGTGCTGCTTTTTAAGGAAGTCAAAGGTGCTTTCAATCAAAATTCAGAATAAAGCATTCCTCATTTTGATAGTATCCTTATCTGACTCCAATGAGGTGAACCCAGATTTTAAACAAAAGGGTGAGATTCAATGCAGTGAGTGTCAGCCTGCACACCAAAGCTTTCCCTTCTTCTCTCCTCTCCCCTGCAGCCTCCCCCCACAAATGGCCCCAGTATCTGCTCTGGTGTGTTGGGGGAATCTTCTGGAGCAGATTTTGGGGGCGGGGGGGGGGGCTGCAGGGTGGAAAAGAGAAAAGAAAGTGTTAGTCCTGTTGCACGAGCAAATTTCCATTATGTATGTTGCCCAATAAATCTAATCTGAAATGCTGTAACAGTAAATTATTCTGGATGAATTATTCTCCCCTCAAGTAGAGGAATTATATGTGTGCCTTCTGTAACAGGTAAGTAACATTTTCTGCTTTAAGCATTTGTCGGTTTTATTATCTTCCTATGTTCCCCTACATATGTTCATTATGACAATTTCTCAGAAATGACAGAATAAAGAGCAATTATTCAAAATTAAAGGAAGAAAACTATGTCATCTACCGGAATATTTGTAAAATATTGTGAGCAATCCAGGGCAACTTAGACATTCCTATCAATGGGGCCACATACTCTGGAGTGTACCTCATTCTTTGCAAGCTGAATACTTAGAAATGTCCACACCCCTTAGACTGGCAATAAAATTATGAGAGCTGCAAAGTCCGGATGTAATGATGGGATGTGGCAGAAGCATAGTGGGTGACTGGAAATGGTGCAACTTTTCTGTAGATCATCTGAAGGCTGGCACTGCCAAGATAGCACATTTGGGAGGGGGACAAAAAATGTTGTAAATGTTTGCAGATAACATTCCTAGAACTCTCAGTGACATGTGGATAAACACAAACGAGGCATCAAGCTCCATGTACAAACATGCCTCCCCCCCATTTCACAAGCATCCCACCTTAGCTGCACTCACCCGTTGGAACTTCTGTCCCCTCCTCAATGCGGATGGGCAGTGCTGGTTCCTCCATAGGGTGAGGCACTGATAGAAAGTAATGAATGATGGTAGTATTTGACGCAAAATGATTACAGTAAGATGGTTCCTTCTTAGCATTATAGTTACAAATGAGACTGGCGATAGCTATGAGCAATCCACTTTCCATACTAAGAAATGACCTGCTTCTAAAAACAATCCTAAATCCTGACAAAGACCATCTCTGAGAATGCATTTCTGTCTGAAAAGGCTCAGATCATTCCACCATCTCTGAAATACTTGAGCACAACTGCCTTAAGAAGTATTTATACTTAAGGGCTATACACTACTCCCTCAAAATTAACACTGCTGCAGAGGATTTAATTCTGCTAAATGTCAAGTTTAAAAAAGGAAAAAGTATCTTAACTAAGAAGAGGATACTGTTCCAAAATTACTGTACATTTTAACAAATCTAGTATTTGACAATGTGCTTGTTTTAACTCTCATGAGAGCATTTAACTCCCATTTAAAAATTCATGCTGCAGCAGTCCAAAAAGCCAAAGCACTAAGCCACAAACACTATAGAGATGATGAGCAAAAATAAACGTATACAAAGATGTACATGAAGAAGAGTCTTCACAGGCTATCTGGAGATGCAGAAAAGGAAGCATCAAGACTTCCAGTTTCACTTTACTGATACATGCCTAAGCAGGTAATAAAGGGGCACACTGTTATATATTATATGCACACCCAGGTTTGTATACATATGAGATACATATGTGTACAAATCAAGACCCATGGCACTTTTTGCAGTCTGTGTATTTATCTCCTTTTTTTGTTGTTGTTATATCCCATTCCTTTTCTACATGAAAAGGAATATATCTTTTCTGTGAAAGATATTAAGAGAGTGAGAAGGAAAAGGGCAAGGGGGAAAAGGAGGAAAATGCCCTGCTCAAGCAGAAGGCTGTAGAGGAACTGGGCTTGGAGAATGGACACCTGTTCTTCCTTTCTCTTGTCCTCTGAAGCACAACATGGCATTCCTCCTTGCTTTTTAAAGAACTTGAAGGAGGGGAAAGTTTGGAGCTAATGCCTCCTTTGCCCCCACCTTTACACAATGAGGAAGAATTACATTTTGCAGGTTAAATGGCCTTTGCAGAGAGCAAATTGAGCCCAAGGAATGTACTAATCAGAACAGAGTATTCTTCAAAGCCAATCCCTTTTCCCAATCCAGCGATGGGCACAGAAAATACACCTCCCAACTCCAGGGGCCGAGAACTCATGTGTGGGTGCTGCTCTATATTGCTAACATTTCAAGGTAGCTGGAGGGCAATGAGCATGTGAAACCACTGTCTTCAGCCTGTTTTTGAGGGTTACTGGGAAGGCATGTGTGTAGTAGGCCATTTAAAAACACAAGACCCACAATTTCCCTGCATATCTCAGTGGTATGTAGGCATCCAGTCTGACCCTTTCCCTTCACTAGTTCTGCTGTCCAGCACATCCGCAGCCCATCCACATGCAGCTAACCCTCATTTGAAAATAGGAACGATGATGGTTTAATAGTTTAGAAACTCTGTCTCTCTATCATGCTAACCATCCAGAGAGGCCATGCACCTTACAGAGCTGGCCAATTATGACATCCAATGAGGCCAAGGGGAATGAGATTCTATGTTATGCTTGCTCCTCATTTCATGGGTTTGCCTGTCTAGGCTGGGAGTTTCCTCCAAGAAGCTAGTAGATCCCACTTCTCCCATTCCTACCAGTAAACTTTAATTTTCTCTGGACAGCACCATTTTACCCCTAACCACTCACCAAAGTCCCTACATTCAGTTGCCATTAATATTACTGCTATCAGGCTCACCAGGCGCAGAAAATGCTGGATCAAGAGGTGGCAATAATGACAGTGAGTGAATCACTTTAAACATTGTTCCCATGGAGAAACATCTTATTAAATGGCATCTGTTGGGACCCTTGCATGTTGTATTGCAGAGGATGAAATGTGCAAATGGACTGTGCGCCACTGTACTGTAGTAGGAAAAACACACAAAATGGGGTTCTATCGTCCATTTTTCTAATTTGGCTAACCATGGCCTGGGATGTATGGTTAGCCTTTGGCAGCCTTCCCCAACCTGGTGTCCTCCAGATGGTGTTGGCACTCCAAATCCCCTCAGCTCCAGCAAGAATGACCAATGGTCAGATGTTCAACTACAACTCCTCTCACCCCTGGAGGGTACTAAGTTGGCAAAGACTAGCCTATGGTGTGGCTGACAGGCATCTCATACATCCCAAGAGGCAGAGGCAAGGAGGGAAATCTTCAAAACCTATACCCACATCTGTTGAGTATTAAGGCAGAAAGGAGGAAATTCTTCCATTTTCCTCATCGCAATATTTTGCAATGTTCCCTTAAATCTGAATGCACTGCTAGTTTATCATGCAAAACAAGGCCATGGCTTGAAGGGAAAAGATGTTTGCAATCAAATTTGCCTCTACAAATGGAGGTACTCAGCACAGAAATGATTACCTATGGAGAGTGTGCTGCACAAGCTGCTTTTTATTCTAGCTCAACTAGTACTTCAGCCCCATAAGAACATTTGTTACCATAGCTTTTAGCTACATGAACCCATTGTTATGCAAACAAGGCAGCACTTACTTTTTTAAAAAAACACTATTGTTTTATTAGACCTTTACCCAGGGCTAACATTCCTGAGGTATCTGAAGAAGTGTGCATGCACACGAAAGCTTATACCAAGAACTAACTTAGTTGGTCTTTAAGGTGCTACAGGAAAGAATTTTTTATTCCTGAGTTTGCCGCTGAGTTAGGGACAGTGTGCACAGAGAATGTCATATAAAACAGACTCCATACCACAAAGGAATGCAATAATTTTCCTCTCCAAAGCAGATTCTGCTCCATCAAAACAAAAACAAAAAACTTAAACCTAAGTGAATCCCTACCTTTATTAAATTTACAAGTTTAATTAAGTTTTTGAACACAGAGACAAATTTTCAAAAGAACTGTGCAGCTAGTTCAATGTGTCCAAGGGGTTTTTTAGTCCTGTGTTTCGCAAACAGCAGCCCTCTCGATGAATGATGAAACTGAAGGGAAACTCATAAGCAGTTTGAGATATGGCATGGTTATTACTATTAAGAAGGGTATGTGTGCATGAGTGTAAAGTCTCAGTGGGTGTACCCAAACTTATGGGCTTAGACAACGTCTTTGCAAGTAACCAGCCAGAATTTGCAAGTAAGCTAAGTCCATGAGCCGAATATATAACTGTTTTACCGCAACCTGCTGCTCCATTTGGTCTGAGAATGATGCTCATTCAGAGGAAGGGAACATTTAGTAAAAGGAGTTGCATAATGCAACTTAAAAAAAACAACATTGATGCTGCTGGGACTGGCTCTCTAGCACAACCTAGTGGTTAAGACTCTTGCTCATTCATCCAGGGTGAGTCACTGTTTCATGTAAATAAATAGTTTGCCAGACCTCAAACTGCCCTGTGATACATAGATCAGCAGACTGACTGCATCCTGTTGCTGTTCTTTGAAGGGGAAGGGGACTGGTAAGTGTCTATATATACTTATATTCATGGCTGTCAACAAGTAATGCCAAGAAATCGTAGAAAAAGCTTACAATATCTACATACTATCTGAGGCCACACGCACATATGCACACGCCAACTTTGCAAATACTAACTTGGATTATGTTATATAATCCAAGAAAAACAAAGTGTATTTCAGCACAGGAATGGCAGCAGGAAAATTTATATTGAGCTCGTACACTGATTTGCTCTATGGCCTTGGAGAAATCTCTTACAGTGCAATCCTAAGCATATTTACTCTGAAGTAAGTCCCATGTAGTTCAAAGAGAGAGAAAGGACTTACTCTCTAGTAAGTGTACCTGTGATTGCAGTGCTAATTACTCTTCATCAACTTCTATTTCTAAAATGAGGGCAATAGCAGTTACCTACTTGTTCACATGAAACCCAGCACTTTTGTCAAACTGCAAATTCAAGTCAGAGGTTGTTGGCTATTAATACTACGACGACGACAATAACTACTACTACTACTAACAGCAGCATTTCTAGTTTGGCCCAAATCGCTTGCTCTCTCAACCACTATTTTGTAAATTTGAAACAATAGGAACCCCACTTCACAAAGTTGGTAAGAATATATGCAAAACAAAACACTGATCCAGAATGGGATGATCTGTGCACATGTTCTGATCACAGATCACCTTAACTATACACAGGAGTAAGAAGAGGCTCTGCTAGAGGGAGCAGACATCCACGTCCTGCAGCCCCAATTCTCATGTAGTTCCCACCCAATAATAATAATAATAATAATAATAATAATAATAATGTTGAGTATTTATCACTACATGACAGTAGCTTATTTTCTGCAAGCAGTTTTACTGTCCTATGAGCAGATGGTGAACATTTGGAATTCTGGAACATTTGAGCTGCACTGCTAATATTTCGCTATTTTCATTAACGAGCATTAATAACACTTACATGAAGAAGAGTCTCTCCAGAATGGATTTTCTCTTCCTGTTTCAGAAAAAGAAAAAATAAAATAAAATAAACAAAAACAAAACAAAACAAAACAAAAAATAAGATGCTAATGGAGGGGAAAATATGGACATAATCCTGCCAGATATGAATGCCAGATGTGTGTTTAAGAACTCCAGATAACAACAGAGTCTGCACTACCAGGCAACTGTTCCCCCCTAATTTTCTGCTTTAATCTTTCATACAATGTGCCAGCTTTAAAAAAATGAAATTCTGGCAAACTGTCTCAAAAGTCAAACTTAAGATCCAGAAAAATTAAGTTACTGCAGCAAGACAGGGAGGCTTATCACTTTCCCTGGGATTTGTTTGTGCATCATTGTCTAGGATCTCCATTGTTTACAGACATTTTCTAGCACCAAAAGGTCCTCTGTGGCCTACAGTAGGGACTCTGATCTTTTAGTCTTGAAAAATGAAAAGCTGAAAAACAGCTTAGGAACATAAGAAGCTGCCTTACACCAGGTAAGTTTGTCCAGTTAGTCCAGTATTATGCACTCTTGACTTGCAGTGGCTCTTCAAAGTCTCGGGAAGAAGTATTTCTCACAACCTTCTACCTGGTCCTTTTTAATCTAGAGATGCCGGGGTCTGAGCCTCATACCTTCTGCTTCCAAAGCATGTGCTCTACCACTGAACTCTATTTCTGGCTTTGGGGCACAACAACTGTTTCTGGATCTCTTCTTGCCAGAGATCTAGTCTGCAGATAGGTACAGGGATCAGTAGAACTCTGTAACGGTTCTCAACTACCTAGTTAGATCCTGCAAAGCAAATACCCTCTTTGGGTCCTATAGCGGATTCTGCTGGCATAGGGCAGGGAGCTGGCTCAAGTATGAGAGGGTGGACTGGAAGGCAGAGAGAATGGGATCAGAAACTGAAGAGTACCAAGGCATCAAATTTCTCCCCAAGTCTGCAGTTTTGTCCTAAAGTCTGCAGTTTTGACAGGCCTCTATCTACTACATTGTTCTTCTAATGCCCACATTCTGGTAGCAGCCTGAAGTCTTAGCTATAAGCAAGAGTTAAAATAATCTGTGCTAAGGAATTTGTGCAGTTCTGCAAGAGATGGGGAAGAAGTAGAGATAGTAACAAAGTGTATTTCGTGTCCTGACAGTCTCTAACTGAAAATAAGCTGCCTAGGTGTATTCTATTAAAATAGCTAAACACCTCTTCTGTACTTACCAAGGCAGGATGTCGTGTATTGAGTCACTTCTGCAAGTGCACACCAAACATTTAAAGCACATCTGTCCAAAGAATCCTGGGAATTGTAGTTTACCCTTCACAGAGCACAATTCTTGACATCCTTAACAAATACCTCCAGGATTACCAGGATTATTTGGGGGTAGAGGAGAATTTGCTTTAAATGTTTGGAGTATACACAACATCAGGCTGAAGTGTAGTTTCAATGCTATAGTCAAACTATTGTGTACTTAAGCATGGCTTGGATATAGGCTGAGCAGCTATAAAGCTGGGTTTCATTAAGTCTAAAGGCAGTCCTAATGTAGAAAACAAATTCCTCCAGCTGCAACTGGAGTTAACTACTATAAAATTTGTTGTGCATGCCAGGCTAAAGCTAAAGTAATTCATACAGGGGGCTAGAAGCTACTTGTCCATTAAAAATACACTTTGTTTCTGCTAGGCAAGGGGATATATGTGGGAATGTGCAGTTATTCTACATTCAGTTTCAACAGTTTAACAGGTCTATTAAACTTGGCAGTGTGTATAAAACAGAAAATATTCAGAACAATTTGAACACAATGGTATATCACAAAGCCACAGAGCTGGGCTTCTCATTCTGTGGACCTTGAAACATTGTAGCTCTTCGTGTTATTTTTATCTTTCTATAACTTGCTTTAGGTGGAAAATATGTTTAAGCCTAAACTACTGCAAGCTCTTAGAACTTGAACCTCTGCGACATCTGGAATAATTTTCTGAATTAACAGTAATTAAATAAAATGATAATGGTGGTGGGGTGGTGATGATGATATTGTTAAAACTAAAAGTAGTTGCATTAGTAATAACAATAAAATTAAAAATAATAATGATATAAATAATAATTTAAAAGAATCAATTCAGCATTGAAAAAAACCAGTATTATTACTTTCTCTGGTTGAACAAGCCAACTTGCTCTTAAAAGGAAAGTCACAAGTCAATGATAAAATATAATTAATATTCAAACCCCAATTTATTCAGAGATACAGTACAGGACACATCTTGAATAAGAATAGAGGGCACTGTTTTTCAGACATTTCATTCCCCTCAAGAAATCATTTTTAAATATTTGACATTTATAAGTACCACTGTAATTTAAAACAAATAGATTTAACATGATTTAAACAAGCTCCAGTAAGTTCAATAAGGCTCCCAGCCCATTGAAGAGACTGGCATACCTGTGCATTGTCTCTTATGAGTACTGGGACAGTTGCACATCTTACACAATGGCAAATGAAAGTTTCACACCATACACATATGAGTTGGAGACCTTGGCACTGGTGTATATGTTTTTGAAAAGTGATTATTTGTAAAGCAGACCTTAACAGCAGAAAGTGCTTTTATCTGGGATTAGACAACAGCCTCTGCTTGAAACGTTAAGAGTATTGTTAGGGACAGGGCACACATGCAGTGCTTCTATGAAGCAAAAGTCTTGAGGCAAGCTGCATCTACAAAGCAAGCTCACATTCACAGCTGCACTAGCGAAGCAAAGTTAATTTTGTAAGGATGCAGAGACAGGGAAGAAGTATACAGAGAAGGCTGCCCTAAACTATACATGAACAGGCTTTAACTTGCCACGAGGAAAAAAATAATCAATCCCTGCTAGAATCATGTTTGAGCTTGAAGGCAAAAGTAGAAAATAATGGGACAAAACTGAAATGCACCAGGAGGGGGTGCCCAGAAGTATATAATTGTGATTATTACTACTGCTACATATAAAGTATTTTGTACTGCAGACAGACCTAATTGTCCTTTGAGTTACTTCTATGAGCAAAGCAACCAATAAATATTATTAATAAGAGCAGTGCAGTAGTAGATATTTGCTTCTGGCCTTTAAGCCCTGCTTAACTGAGGAATACTTACATATCTGGTGGAAAGGAAGCTGGTTAGCAGAGCTGGAGCATCCTGCTGCCATGGCACTTTTGTGTAGCTTTGCCTTGCTAGCTTTGCCTTGCTAGAACTTTCACGGCCCCCACCCTATAGTCAGCTTTCATTTCCCCCCCATCTAAAAACTGTTATAAATGCTGAGGATGCTTGTTCATTGGTTGATGAGACTTACAACAATGGGACCATATAGAAAGAAACAGAGGCAGGCTAGGTAGATAAATGTTAGGCAAAAATATGAAACAATGAAGCTAAATGAGTGGATCAAGCAGTGTCGGATTTCTAGCTCCTTTCTTCGGCCTTTCCTCCTCAGTCACTAGGGAGCTGGAGCTTTTACCTCTGCCCACTGCCTCGCCTTTATCCTTACCTCATGTCTCTGCCTACTTCACCTTCCTCTGGGCAGCCTGTCCCTGTTCCAATGTTAGCTACAGGTGGGAGGGTAGCGGGGAAAGAATGCCCTTGTGACATCAGCAGCCATTGTCTCAGGCTTCTCTCCTCCGTTCCTTAGGTGTGCAAAGAAATCTGAGTTGAGGGCAGGCTGCTGATGCCACAAAAGAACTGTTCCTCCCCCTTAAGCAGGGACACTTCCTGCTCTCCTGCCTAGTTACTAGGGGAATAGGGCATTTAGGTGGCGCTGTCTCCCAGCTCAAGATCACAAGTTCCCCAAGCAGTCTTTAGCCTTCCCCCGCTCAGTTTTCTAAAGACAAGTTGTTCAGGAGGAGGTTTGAGCAGAAGGAGGGACTCCTTCTCAGGACACTAGTCCCGCTCCCCAAATCTCTTGCCTTCCCAATCCCCACCCCTTGCCACCTCCACTGAAATGCTTCAAAGGAAGGAAGGGGAGTGGGGAGAACCAAGCATATGTTTACAGAAACGTTAGTGCTTATATGCTTATCATCATACTACACGTGACATTTGCAGGATGCAGATGGCTTTACATGACCTTGTTTTCACAATCCTGTAACTACTTTCAATTTATTGATTAAAAAATACTTTAGTGGTCCTTTTGACTCCTATCGTCTTCTCCCACAACTTAACTTGCCTTCATATTCCCTCCTCTCCTTCTTCTGTCCTGTCTCTCTTTATATATTTGTGTGTGTGTGTGTGTGTCTTTTCTATGGTAGCAGGGTAGAAAGAGGGGCATTCTATATGGGGAAGATAAGTACTAGTGTAGGCTTGTTTTGGGTTATCACATGCTATATAATAAACAACATATAACATTCTTTCAAGAGCAAGAACAACAAGGTTCCTTCCTTTCTCTCCAACCATTCTTACCATATGCAACAGGATTCTGAAATATTTGGATCTGAACATCCAGATGCTCCACATCCCCTCTACCATTCCACCACCATTTGACCATTTGTGTCAAGCACAGTATCTTATCTCACTACTTCAGCACTCAAGTCATGTGATCATTAGACGATATCAAAGACTAGCAGCATCTTGAACCATTTCCATAGAACAGTTTCTTTTCACATTAATTTACAAACATTTACCAAAACAACGCTAGCCACTTTCAGCACTGTGTAATGGAAAAGTGTCTTGTCCTACTGAGATGTCCTGAATTTATGGTTTAGTAAATTATATACAAGATTAAACTCAGATCTGTATCACAGGATATTTCATAACCTCTTTCCTCCCCAGGGCATAATAGCAATATGATGCCTGTCTATGCCACATCATTATTTTCTTGAAGATCAATTACTTCACAGAGTCATTTACACTACCACACTGAAAACAAAAATGTATTTTTTATTCTGGTGGATGTGACAAATAGAATTTAGATACAGATATTAGAAAGGTTTGTTGCTGACTTGAGGGATGGCTACACAATCCCACTGACACATGTGGGGAGCTGATTGTAGACATTAAAACAGTTGTGTGGAGCCCCAATTCCACAGATGCATTTCAACAGCACCCCTACTGCTGTGTCTTAATTGGGCCTCACTTTGTAAAAGATGTGCCACATGCACAGAGAAGCAGCAAACATAACAGTGATGATGCCTTCAAGCAAGTACAGAACATTTTCACAACATGGTGCTGCTCAGACAAGTAATCCAATCCATGTATTCCAAGGGAAGGAAATCACTTCCCTCCCACCACGTTCACCAGCCTGGAAGTGGGGGAAATCCTTCCCCTTCCCAAGTGTAATGCTCAATTAGAACACTGACAGGCAACCTTTATGGCAAAAGCACCACAAGTCAGGCAGAAAGTGTGAGACAGTGCAACACTAGCATACCTTTCAAGACATAGGCTACTTCCTGAGTTTGGGGTGATTTTGGCTCCTTTCTATAGTCAAACCTAATAGTTCTCTATTGGACAGTGTTCTCGAAGTTACTAACATGAGTTTGACCAAACTGCAGGAGGCAGCGGAAGACAGGAGTGCCTAGCATGCTCTGATCCATGGGGTCACGAAGAGTCGAACATGACTAAACAACAATAGCTCTCTGGCTATTGTCCAGAAATGCCACAAACTCTGACACTAGGTGCAACCATGCCACAATTTGGCCACCCACTTATGAGCATGAATGCCTATCCTGACATTCTAACATGTAGGCTCTACTCAACAAAAGGCTTCTAGTTACACTTTTCTAGATACAGCAGTTTTAAATGCCTCAAGAAATCTTGGGAGGCAGAATGAAGGCTATATATATCCCACTTTCCCCCTCCACAAAAGGAGGTGCTCAAACCGGCTTTCACAAACAGAAATGCAAAACATAAAAATAACAATAATCCAATAATTAAACAAATGATCAAACTAAAAACTGCACCAAAAAAAAAGCACAAAACCACATCACTCACAATACTACATTTTATAATGCCCTTATTTCCCACCACAGAGCAAACAACAGCACAGGATGTGTGCTTTTGACTGAAGTATGGTGCAGTAGGAAAAGGGGTGAATAGACTTCCCAAGTGCTGCTTGACCAATCCAATTGGCAGCCTCACTTCAGTTACATTACATTAGAAAATAAAACATTAAAAGTTCCAATCACACAGCTCCAAAGTCATGCGTAGTTTTGCCCTCAGTACCTTGTGGGCCATATTTGAGAAGTCACTGTGGGACTGGAAAACCTCTGCTGAAATAACCCTGAGAGAGAGAGGCTTATAGTTCACCCAAGCCCTAATAAAGCAACATGATTCTGACAGATCTATACCCCATTCACCTATTTTTAGTATTCTCATCAGGCATTTCTTCATTTCCCCCATTAATCAGTTATCAGACTCTTATGTCTCAGTCCATTCTCCCCTTCCCATAAGAAAAGAGGAACAGAAGAAATTCTAATGATATTTTATTCCATCATGGCAAAAAAACAATACCTAAATGATATCATCACATTGCACTCAGTTACTCCACTGTAAATTAGCCTTCGGAGAGTTGCTTCAGCTTTACACCAAAATCTCCTGCTTATATCTCTTTAACCAAAGCTGCTCATTTTATGATCAGCTCAAAGACCAAGACTTCCGGCCATTTGTTCACTTACTAATGCTCTAATATTCTATAGGCCTCATCCTGGAATTACACAGTTCTATCCAATGCAATTAAGAGATTTCTGAATATAATTCTGTCTAAGTTTGCATACTGGAGCACATCCATGATATAGCCTAGGGGGGAAAGCAACAACCTATTCCCCCCACCCATTACCATTCTGTAACAATGTCTTTGCTGGTTCAATCTCACATACTGCCCCCTACAGGATGGGATGTTATTTGCCACACTTGCTTTTGCAGGCTGCCAAAGGTTATGTCATTCTTGGGTGCCAGTGCTATAAGGAGATTAGAGCAGAGGAAAGTGGGAAAGGAAAATGAAAGACCTTGCGGGAGAGGGTAGAAGGTGACTGGAGGGCAGAGGGAGGCGTGAAAAGCAAAAGGGAGTGACAGATTTAAAAAAGAAGAGAGATCAATATTGGGAAGATTAAAGGAGAAAGAGGTAAAATTGAAAGCAGAGGGAAACAGACCACCACAGCAAACATATAATTTCCCCCTCTGAACAGTACGTTCACCTTCAGCATTTGCCTTAAGTAAATGACATTGCTATTACAGTAGATGACTAGCTCATCTCCGGTACAAAGCAAAATCCATCCCTACTGTAAAAGATCAGTTTCCAAGCAATGTCTTCCAGGAAAATATTCCCACCACATTCCAAAGTCAAATGATGCTACAGAGATTATTTTTATTTACTCAAATATAAATCTAGACATACAAAATCATTTGCCAAGGACACAGAGGTCTGGCCTAGACTGGGCTATATTTCCCTCCCCTCAACCACTGTGTATGAATAACCCCACATTTTTAATAAGCTCATTCACTAAAAACAAAATATGCTTTTAAAAAATAAGAGATTCCAAAATCTTAGCCAGCAGCAACTCCAAATTACATAGCCTGTTAACATGACAAACCTATTTGGTTCTTTCAGCCCAACCCTTAAGACAGTCTTTAACACAGAGGAACAAGAAAGTACAGTGGATACCAAAAGAGCCCATTAACCACAACTGACTTTTTCTTGGCACACTTTCTTAATGCCTTTCCTGATACGGTTAAAAATTAGTCACTATGAATGTTTTTTTAAAAAAGAATAAGCAAAGCTCTATATCCACATTGGGAAGAGCTACAAGGACGTTCAAGATTTCAAAACAGGCAGCTCTGTTTCTTCACCATCACACCTGGCTCTTCATTTCACAGTACAGTATATATTACTTATTTTTAGAACACTAAAGACAGTAAGCTTAAAGAATGCATACTTAGAAATAAGGTCTGTATTAAAGATAATAGTATTTTCTCCCAAAAGCGTTCAGCATTAGGCAGCAGCAGTAATAAGAATGTCTAGTTCAGACATTCACCTTGGTAAAACGTAGGTTGTATAGGTAATGAACACTTTGTTCTCCTCTAAACAAAACAGTATAAAAAGAGAAGCATATCCTCAATTGGCCATCTGCTGATCCTTAACAGTATGCAAAGTGCCTTCCTCCTCATGCTCTTATATGGAAATTTAGATGGTGCTGCCTCAAAAGTCTGTATCCTTCCCTTTTGTTAAATGATCACACACAGAGATGAATATTCATCACCTTAGTGCTGCCTTCTGATCCCAGGAACAGCGGTGGAAATCCAGAATCACTTTATTGACACTGAAGTGTGCTGGAGATTCGGTTCTTGCCAGCAAACTTTCTAAGAATATCACAATCCCTTTCCTTTCACCACTCCAAACCCAAAGAAAATGAATGAACGAGTGCACAAGAGGGCAACTGCAGTCCAGTTAAAGATGTACAGTACTAACACCAACCGTGTAGCAATGCTAGCGCTTGCCTTTTCTGGTAGATTTTTAGTAGCAGAGAACAGCGCTGTTTAAATATAATTTAATCGCACACCGCACAGAAGAGGAAGGGAGTGAGGAGGGCCAAGCACATGCTCACCACACATACAAAGGAAGAAAACGCACTAAAACCAGGAGGAAAGCGTTAGCCGCACCAGCAGCCAATTCCACTTCGCTGCTATCTGTTATTTAAAAGTTAACACAAGGTGTCGGAGGGCGACGGCGGGGAAAAGCGGTAACTGCTGAGAGACCCCATACAGCCAAATCAGAAAGGTGCACATGCATGCACGTTTTAAAGGGGGGGGGGGACACCAGACAAAAGGAAAACCGCCATGCGCTCGCTCACTCGTTCGCTCTCAAAAAAAAGCACAGAAGCAATGCATCCTAAAAGTAAATAGCAAAGGACTAATACAAATCTCTAAGGATGTGGGAAAGGGGTGGGGGGTCGGATAAGGGAAGGTAGGTGGGTGGGTGGGCTTCTCAGCCTACGGTGAAACCTGGCCAAAAAAATCCCCGACCCCCTGATGCCAGGATTTCTTGCTTCCCACCTTGGCTGAGGGATGCCCCTTAGAAAGAGGAAGAAGCGTTTCTTTTCTTCAGAGTAGCTCCCCGTTTTCCAGTAAATGACAAGAGGCGATCCATATGCCTCCGACTCCCTTTGTTCCTAAACGCTACGAGGGAGAGCGGAAAAGAGAGGGAAGGAGAGCGAGGAAGAAAGGGAGAAAAGGGAGCCACCGACAGAGAGAAAGCAGAGCCGCGAAGGCTGGGCTTAGGTCCTTCCCTGTGTGCCTTTGCTCTCCCAATATATATGTAATAATATATATCTATATCAAAAAATCCCTCGGAAAAGGAGCCTCGGGTACCTGTAGCAGCGGCACCCCTCTGACCAGGTATCTGTCCAGCGCCTTAGCTGCCCGTGGGTCTGTCCCGTGTGTCCCGGGGAGAGTGCCAAGGCGGACTAACAGGGCTGCGAGGGAGGAAACGGTAATTTATAAGCGCTTTCTTCCTGACCTCTCGTGTCTGTTGTCTAATGAGCGAGCGCCGAGCATCACCCATCCTGCTGAGTGGAAAAACACCAGCTCGGCCTCGTCTTTGGCGGGGGAGGCGGGGAGAGGGAGGAGGGGGGAGCGGGAAGGAGGGGCCATCTTTCCGTCAGTCCCTTTCGACACACACGGGGGGGGCGGGCGGGGAGAGGGAGGAGGGGAGGCTCGGCTGGCAGGCGGCCCGGAGGGCTGCGCGAGGCGGGGAAGGGCCGCCACAGGCGCGGGGAGGAGGAGGAGGTGGGAGCAGCTGCCTGGCCGGGAAAGAGAGCCAGCAGCTCCGGGCGTGTGCCAAGGAGGCGGGAAAGTCGCGCCTTTATTCCCCCCCCCCTACTCCTATTCCCCCCCCTCTCCACCCGCACCCCCCGGCGGGTGAGAGAAAAGGAGAAACGGCGCGCGCGCGCTCGACAGGAAAATGGGGGGGGGGGCAGGTTAACCGTCGAGACTGCCGTTGTGAGGGCGCTGCAGAAGGGGGCTTCCTCTCTCCCTCCCGCCCTCTTTCCCCCTCCTCAGGCTGTGAGGAGGCGCACCAACGCTATAATTTCGACTCCCCATGCTCTACAACGCGAAGGTTTCTGCTGCCTCCCCCCCCCCCCAACTTCCCAATTCCAGTTTAGAGAGAAGGGGGAGCGGGGTAAGCAGAAGAAGAAGAGGGCGCCATTTCGCAAACGGTCGCAAAATCCCGGTTTGCCGCCGGGCGTCGGTTGCCTCAGTGCGGAGCGGCCGCCCCAACGCAGCTCCCCCATTGGTTGCGCCGGGCGCGCGCCCGCTCTCAAACACGTGTTCGCCGCTTTCCTTGCTTCGGTGGGGGGTGTAGGCTTGAAGCACCGAAGTGTGTGGGCTGTGGGTCTGAGTGGGCTTCAGTGAACCCGCTCCAATTATTATTATTAAAATTATATACCGCCCTTTATCCGAAGATCCCAGGGCGGTGTACAACATTAAAAACAGAATTTGCATTGCATAATAATAAAAGACAATAAAACAATAACGGGGGGAATCTTAATAACATCCCCCCACACACATATTTAAAATGCCATAGACCAGTGATTCCCAATTAGCTACGTACTGCAGACCCTGATTTTTAAAAGCCAAGCCGTGGGCCCCATACTTTTGAAAATATTATCTCTAAGGTAGTTTTGTTATTTGAATGGTGCCATGGATCCCCTGGGTGGGTTACGTGGACCTCCTGGGGTCTGCGGACCACCAGTTGGAAACCATTGCCATAGATGGTTTAATGACCAAAGGCCTGGATAAAGAATGTTTTTGCCTGGCACCTAAATACCGGTACATATAATGATGGCTCCAGGCGAGCTTCTCTAGGGAGAGCATTCCACAGATAATTCCAATGCAATAAAATGAATTGTATGCAAAATGTGTATGTGCTTTAAGTGCATTTTTTTCCGGGGAGAGGATCTATAGCTTTCATCTGATTCTCAAAGGGGCATGTGACTTCTACCCAACCCCCCATGTTAAGAACCGGTGGTCTAAAGTGTATGTCCAATAGTAGTGAGTTGAGGTGTATAGTTGAAGGAAACTGGATGGCCACCAACTTGGGTGGTTTAGACAAATAACTGGAGGATAAGGCTATCAACAACTCGCCATGATGGCTATGTTTCACCCGCGTTGGAGGCCTCTAAAGACCAGTTGCGCAAGTAGGGGGAGTGCAGTTGTGCTCATGCCCTAGCTGGCATCCTACGGGCGTAGGGTTGGCTGCTATGAGAACAGGAAACTGAACTAGATGGGCCTTTGGTCTGATCCAACAGTTCTCTAATTATGTTTCTTGCATGCTAGTTCCTTTTTACCTGTTGTAAGACCTTGGTGGGCAAGTCATTCTCTCTTCATTTATTTTACCTCGCAGGATTATTGTGGGATTGAAACTTGCTCATTGTAGGACAGAGAAATCACAAATAATAAATCTATTTTAAAGTCTTACAAATAAGTCACTTGAAACCACAATACTTAATTTGAGATGATCCTGTTCTAAGAATTTTAAGGTCATATATAAAAAAATTAAATGTTCATAACTGTATATATAAACCACATGCCTGAAACCCCACAGATTAAGTCCTAAACAAACTGACCTCAATTTCTCTGCAAGGTCAAAGTGGGAAACTTCCCCATTGTCTTTCCTCACAAATCCTGTCTTAAGGGCACATTCAAGATACGAACAGGGTGTGAGCCTGTGACCTGTGACCTAGATTCAGGAATTAAGTAGTTATAATAACAAAAGAGTGCCCAAAACCCAGATAATGCAATCAGGTAACTTGCCAGACAGGAGATAATGCACTCAGATTTCTGTTGTAGACCGCCTTTTCTGTGATGTAGGTATGATGTATCTGGGGGGTGGACTTGGGCTACACCGCTTCTCTGATGTATGTATGATGTTTCTGGGGGTGGTCTTGGACTCCAGGGTGGGCAATTTAAAATATCTATGTAAGGGTGGTCACACCTTTGTTCTGGGTCCTCCTCTCTCCTGCGTGTGGGGGAGCACCCTGTTGCAACAGCTTCAATAAAAATCAGGTTTACTAGCTGCTTTGCTTCTCAATATTCTCTGGTTGGTCTCTGTTATTTTCTCCTACCTATAGAGAACCTACAAAAGGACTCTATATGGGCTCTTGGGTACCCCATAAGGAAAAGGAGCAGGTTTTTTTTCTTATCTCAATCCCAACCTTGGTTCCTATTTTCAATACCATGGCTCAGTCCTGCAGCATGTGATTTGTTTATTTTTTAATTGCCGTTCATGTGCCCAACCAAATATTCATATTTTTTTATATAAAAAAAATTATTGAAGCATAATGACCATTACTGACAGCCCAAAAGTACAGTAGCGGGCTATTACATCATGCCATAGTAGCACACCAATATATATTTCTTGAGCTGGCATGGATGATTGTTGGGCATTGGAATCTGAAGCATAAGAAATAAAATCCTACCAGATAACACTGAAGCATTCTGGGTCCTCTATCCCTCTGGAGACCTGAAATTTATGTGTTCTTTTTCCCTCCAATAACCAAAGTTCATAAGTTTTTATGCCACAAAGATAAATGTCAATTTTTCAAAGTTTTCCATTGCTGGCTTATTGGAATCCTAGCACCAGCTAGCATCCATGTCAAAAGTTCTTCAGAGCAACACACTTTCCTGTTATCAAGACTTCAATAATGACAGTTGTGAGGAAGCCTGAACAGGTGATAGAATTATTTTAGATGTTTCATGACAGACTTGAGACCAAAGTAATGAAACCCAAGAGCATTCCCACTAAAGATGGGGAAATATCCTTCAGAGGTCGCATCCCTACCAACAGGCAGAAGCTTTGCTAGATGCATCACGTAACTACAGTCCACACACATCTGGGATGACAGCTTCCAGGGAAGAGGGTGTGCAGGCATGGACTTGACATCAGTTCAAATGAATCATTGTTTGAGATCACCCCCCTATATCAGCCCTTTCATCCTCACTCAGTGATGTAAGGGACATCTGGTAATTTTGTTGAGATCAGACCAATAAGGGGGGGGGGGGATCAGTGCCATGTACCTTTACTTAGAAGACTTTGCCAGTATGTGAGTGTGACAAAATGGGAAGGACAGAGAGATGCAGTCTGCCACAGATGCAAATGTGGAACACAAAAATAGGGAAGCAGCCTTCTTCAGAAAAATGAAAGTGCAAAGTTACCACAATAAACACAAAGTCAAACAAAGAAAGCTGAATTTTCTGATAGATCACAGAATGCTGAGGAGTAGATGCACTTCTCCTGAGATTACAATAATAAAAGGTTGCAGGCCTTTGCTTGAAAAACTCTACTTCAGCTCTTTACAAAGGGATGGTCCCAGTGCTTGGATTAAGGGAGACGTATTTTCCACAGAATCCCCTTAACATTTATATCAGCTGCCTTAACTACTGTTTTTAGAAGGTCATGTGTGTGAATGAGAGTGATAAATTGGCTAAAGCAGGAGTGAACCAGGGATTGGATCTTGTCAGTGGTATTAGCTTCATTCTCCCCTGCCCCCCACAATAATCTGGACACTGAGCAACCATCAAAAATAAATAAACGATGTAACCAGACAAATCAGAAATCATCTCTGTTTAGGTGATGGATATGGTCGGAAAGAAAGCAGTCGAGATCAAATCATTAGGATTTCAATCTTGCTGAAAGATGAAGAAAACGACAGCCGAAATGATCAGGGGGTTGTAGCAAACTCCCCTGAACATTACACTGTGATCAGAGGCTTACCTAGACAGCTTTCAAATGGTAGACAAGTGAATGAAGGACTTTGTTTATTTTTGATAGAATGATTCTTATTTAATAGAATTTACATACCACTTAATCACTAAAACCTCTAGGTGTATGGTAACTCCAGGATCAGAGAGAGCCTGTGTCTGAATACCAGCAGCTGAGGAATATTAGTGAGAGAGAGTTATTTCCCTCGTGTCCTGCATGTGGTCTGATGTAATGGTTAGGATGTTGGACTAGGAGTCAAGAGACCAAGAGTGAAATCCCCACTTGACCATGAAGCTCACTGGGTGACCCTGAGCCAGTCACTGCCTCTCAGCCTAACCTACCTCACAGAGTTGTTGTGAAATAAGGAGGGGGAAGAACCATGTGCACCACCTTGAGCTTCTTGAGAAATGGGTGAAATATAAATGCAATAGATAGATGGGTGGTCCTTAAGATCTCTTAACCCTTTGCTCTGGCCTTGGAGATGGCTACAGCCCTGCAAGAGGCAGATATGATTGCACTGAAAAGGCATCACGGCATGCAGGAATTTTGCTGTGTTATAAAGGAACAGATCTTCCATCCTGCCCCCTTAATTTTGTTTCAATTCTCTTGTTTCATTGAATTCAACACGTAGATGTAAAAAACAATCAGGCTACTTTGAGGCACCAATGCATAAGAGGAAACAAAGATGTTTTGGAATCAAGAGTGCATAATAAACAGTACCTGGAACTGAGTAAAGTAATAATAATAGTAATAATCAATCTTGTATGACACAAGATTGGGTACTGGTAGTCCTTGTTTTGTTAAACAGAATCATACAGCGGAGTCCTTCAGGATGATAATATGAGTGTTGACTTACATTGTAGGGCTCCCATTCTAAAAATTCCTGTTCATGAGCACAGTGGTCCAAATCAGTAAGGCCGAGAACACTAAAGTGCTTCTTTCAATTGAACTGTGTCCCATTAATATTTGCACCCTTAAATACCACCAAAGTAGTTTAGGAGTAATTCCTACTGGGTTGTGCTTGCTTTACAATTTGCCCATCAGGTTGTTTCCACCTGTAAGGCTGCAGCATTGACACACATTTCCCAGCAATGTCAGATTACACCATGGGGAAGCACCTCCTACATGACTGGGCATATGTGGAAAAGGGGCCTGAGTTTCCCTGAAATATATAAATATGTTGAGTGGTCCCAGAGCTGGAACTACTGTTAAGCAGAGTGAAGCAGTTTCTTCAGGCAGCAGGTGCATTGTTTTTGCTGCAAGAGACTTGATTTTAAGTTGGTGCCTAGGACCTGGTGTGAGATGTAAGGGTTGTTGAAGTGATTGGGAACAAAGACCATAGTGCTATAAAATTCAATATATTTCAAAATTCAATATATATGTAAACGGACAATTCCAAACCCTGCATAGAATCCTAACACGGTCACATTTGACTTCAAAAGAGGAAACTTCCCAAAAATGAGGGAATTGGTAAAAAGGAAGTTGAAAGGGAAAGCCACAAGGCCACATCTGCAAAACACTTGGGGGTTGCTTAAAACCACAATATTAGAAGCTCAGCTAGATGGTATACCACATGTCAAGAAAGGTACCACTAGGGCCAAGAGGATGCCCACATGATTAATGAGAAGAGTCAAATAGTGAAGATAAAAGCTGAAGTTCTAGGCCAGGGGTAGAGAGCCTCTGGTCCACGTGCCTATTTTCACCTGCCATGGGGTCCAGTTGGGTTCACAAGGCCATTTTCCTGAAACAATGTCCACCTGTCAATCAGCTGATGTCACTCCCACAGGGAACTGGGCTAGACAGGCTTTTGGTCTGGTTCAGCAGCTCATCCTCTGGGAAATATTCCTCTAGAGTAGATCGAGCCCATTGAGTGAGCCAAAGCAGCTCCTTTCCTATGTGATCGGTTTTGATAGTTGTGCTCACTTTGTTGATACCATTATGGATTTCCAATCGCATGGACCCTGCTCTTCTAAAAGATTATCAAAGTAAGCAGCTGACTGGATTCTGTTGAAAACGGCAGTAAAAACAAGTCAAATACTATGAGCAGCAAGATAAAAAGCAAATATGTCTTAAATCTTGTCAATATAAAGAGCCCATTGAAATAAAAGTTTTCACTTCCTGCCGAAAGACAGATAAAAATGGGACTAGGCAGAGCCATCTTGAGAGCACGATCCAGAACCACAATAGAAAACACTCTGCCTTTGTTGCCCCTTATTAAATCAGTCACCTAGATTTTTGTTTTTGGTCAGAATGTGAAATGAAAGTAAATAAACGGTAGGATTTATTTGGGGTAGTGTGGGGAGTCTGTACCTCTTGAATATTCACTAAGCAAAAGGGTGTGTGTGGAATGCAGTAAACACTTACCTTGGTGGAATCTAGCCACACAAGGCAAAAACAGAGTTTGTTGCAGGGATTACATTCCTATGGAGTCGGTTTAGGTGTTGAGCTACCCCCAGTTACAACAAAGTGGTATGTATGAAAAGACTTCCAGCTGACTGAGGTTTTTGCACCATAGGAATGTTCTTCGAAAGGTTATCCTAGGTCAGGGCAACTGCATGGTGGGAAAAGGCCACCAATCCTCCCCAAATTTAAGCCTCCCCCCTCAAAAAAGTGTTTTGTTACACCTTGGAAATTTCAATTGATTGACTCGAAGGACTTAATGTTTTCAAAGGTAAGTATAGAAAAGTCACCTACAGCTGTGTTTTGAATAGTTTTTGTTAATTTCCAAATGCAGTTATTTATAGGTTATCATAAAAATATGGACCACTTGGAAGCTTGCCTAATGTGTTAATGAACTTAGATTTTTTAAGGACAAGGGCTTTAGCCTGAGGGAACAAATTGTGGCAATGCATTGAATTGTGGGTATGCATTGAATTCAGCTTGGCAAACAGGGCTTCGCACAGCAATGTGACACAGTTAACTCTTGCGTAGTTATGCCTTTTAGCTTCACTTTGAAATAATAGCCCCTCCCTCCCTGCCTGCCATCCTACAAACACATACAAATCTGAAAAGGAAGGACATCCATTTGATGAAATGGGCTCTGACTTATGGAGAATTATGGTATATTACAGTAGTTGTTGTTTTGTGCTGTAATGTAATAATATAGAATTTAATAAATTGTCTTTCTTGTTTCCCTTCCACATGTGTAATCCCTTTACTACAATGACATTTACAGCAGCATACATTTTGCACGTAAAACGTCCCAAGATCAACACCCAGATACTATTATTAAATTATTATTATTATTTCATCTCTATACCACTTTATATTTTCAAGAAAAAACCCTCAAAGTGGTTTACAACCTACATTAAAATATCAAATAAAACAATCCAGAATAAAACATTGCTGAAGAAAGTCAAATACCTGTATAAAGTATGCATTCAAAGCAACATAATTCACAGGAAACTTAAAATTTTATTTTAAAGATATCAAAATAAAACATTACAAAGGAGGTCAACTACAGAATGCACATTTAACACAGCAAACTTAGCAAAAAAAATTCAAAAGGAAAGAAAACATTACTACTGGAGCTCAAATATGAAGTGCACATTTAAAACAGCATAATTAGAATAAATTAGAATAATATCACCATAAGCACAGAATATATCTGGTGCTGTTGCTGCCAGTCCTGCCCATGATGGCTCATGGCAGGCTGCAGCTGTGGAAGCTCAGGCTCGATGACCTGGGTCTGCACTAAGAGACAGCCAAGGTGGTCTCTGACTTCCTCAGTAGCCTCAGCTTTTGCAGCTGGAGTCAGTCAGGGCCCTGCCCTCCCAGGCCAGGTGGAAAAAGGCCTGCAAGGCAGGCAGCAGGTCTTCCAGGACTCACAGCCCAGATTGGGTACAGAAAGATTCTTTTCTGGAACCTTAAAGGTAAAGGGACCCCGACCATTAGGTCCAGCCGTGGCCAACTCTGGGGTTGCGGCGCTCATCTCACTTTATTGGCCGAGGGAGCCGGCATACACCTTCTGGGTCATGTGGCCAGCATGACTAAGCCACTTCTGCCGAACCAGTCCCCTGTCTCGGGGATTTGAACCACCGGCCTTCTGATCAGCGAGTCCTAGGCTCTGTGGTTTAACCCACAGCGCCACCCGTGTCCCCTCTGGAATCTTAGAGAGCCACTAAGTCAGTATAGGTAGCATGGAGCTGGATGGACCAATGGTCTTCCTTCTATATAAGCCGACTACCTGATTTCCTTATTCTATATGAATCTCCATAGGTATGGATTGCAGACAGAGCCATCTGGAAGTGCCCGTTATGCTTTCACCTTTAAAATAATACATGCTTTCTTAATTGTTTTGTTAGGCTAAAGTAGAATTGCTTTTGCAAAGTGGTTTGTGCCCGTGGGCTGTTGCCCTAACATTACAAGAAATCTAAATCAGCAAATGCCATGATCCAGTGGGCACTAGTTATGTCTGTCACACTGGAATCAGTGGAGCTAAATTCAGGTCTATCTATACATGTCTTTCCATGCAACTGAAGAAGGGCTGTTTACTGTTGCAGATTAAATGGTTGCATTGAATTGCCCTCTTCTTTGTGGAGAAGACAGGTTGTTAATAAATACCCCCTATTGCCTTGCCTTAAGTGAGGAGAAATGCAGGATGCCGCCTTTGAAAAAGGCACTCTGCCGACCAATTAGAACAGAAGGAGTCATATCCTGTCCTAGAGCCATCCAGCAGTGTGGCAGCATTAAAATGTCAGTGCTAATTTATTCCCAGAAATCCTTTTATGGAAATGGGTTTCCATGAAAACTAGAATAAACTCTGCTGTTCTGGAGTTAGGCATTTGTTTTGTGTTGTGTGCATGTTTATTAACTGAATGTTCCATCCGTGGTTGTTGTTGTTGTTCCCTTTTTTAAAAAATCAAGTCTTCCTTCCGCTAGGCGCCTGCTGGGTTGCTTAACAAAAGGCTTGAGAGCATTTTTGCTACGTCTGCAGCACCTGCGGTTCAAAGATGTACCTGCCTGGTGAGAAATGGCTTTTTGGAACAAAGGTGCCAGGCCTCCATTAATTCTTTTCACCAAGCTTATGCCCTGCTTTTCCTAATTTTCCTGTATTTTCCATGACTACCAAGGTCACACCAGTTATATCTCCCCTCCAGGTTATAAAACTAATCACAGGACTCTGAAGTGGAAGGAAGAATTGCATATGCGGAAGGAGGATTTCGTAAGAGGCGGGTCAGCTGCGGTCCCCTTGTCTCCTGCAAAGGCAGCTGCTTGCGTGGGAGAGCATGGCTGCTGCTGTACGAAGTATTAAGTACCTTATATTTTGTAAAACGCCATTTTAAGACGTGACGGCTCTCAAATGACAGGCGTCCCTTTTTGAAAACATGATGGGAATGCGGAATCGGTTGCATTGGTGAGAGCTGCTCCCTGCTCTTTCTCACTTCACTTTCAGAATGTGCCTTTTTATTTATTTATTCCTGCTTCTAGGAGGTGCTTGTGGTTGCTTATCTTAAATACAAAATACCGACAACAATAGCAGAAATCAGCAAATCCAGTAAATGCTCCACATATCATCAAACCTGAACTGGAGAGAGACATACAGGCCCAACCCAGCCTGCCTTTGACAACTGTAGTGGTTTTTCCACTTCCTTTAAAAAGAAAAGAAGAAGAAACACCAGCTGAGATGTTCACAGCACAAACGATACAGTGGTACCTTGGGTTAAGAACTTACGGTAATTCGTTCTGAAGGTCCGTTCTTAACCTGAAACTGTTCTTAACCTGAGGTACCACTTTAGCTAATGGGGCCTCCCACTGCCGCCGCACTGCCATTGCGCGATTTCTGTTCTCATCCTGAAGCAAAGTTCTTAACCTGAGGTACTATTTCTGGGTTAGCAGCGTCTGTAACCCGAGGTACCACTGTACTGTGATATGTCATTCCATAGCTTTAGGGCTATAGTTGTAAAAGGCCTGTCCCTTGCTGCCTATGACCTAGCTTATTGTGAAAAGTGGAAAGGCAATGCAGGGTCTTAGGCCATGTGAACAAGTTTGGTGTTCAGTTGGGATACATCTTTATCTCACCAGGGAGGAGGAGATTAACCTTACTGCCTCTGAACATAACAATAAAATCCTCAAGTGGGGAAGAAGTGTTCCAGGTGCCTCCCTTAAGTTATGAGAGGTAGGCTTCTACAGTTAACTAGAGGGAAGGGCCTTCCTAACAGTGGCACCCAAAATACAGAATACAGACTTCTGTGAGGGCTGTGTAGTACTCTCCCTGTTGACCACTTGGAAGCTCCTTAAGGCTTACCTTATTATAACTTGTTCTATTTGGCCAGGTCTTCAGGCAGTAGATTTTTGTCTTCTATGCTTCAATTCCTGCTTCATAGACATGATAATATTTCAGTAGACTGCATTGATATTTTAAGAGGGGTGTGTGTGTGTGTGTGTGTGTGTGTGTGTGTGTGTGTTTACCATTCTGTACACAATAGTTTTAGATCAGGGTGGGGAACCTGTGGCCCTTCAGATATTACTGGAATCCAAATACTATCAGTCCTAGACAGCATCGACAACTATCAGGAATGGTGGGAGGTCCACAGTCTCCCTGTCCCTGGCCTACAGCTTCTGACAGACTTGTCCTCCTTTCAGTTTTCCTAATCTCCTTCTAAAGCCATGTAATCCAGGGCCATCAGCACACCTTGAAGCAAATTCCATAAATGAACCATGCTTTGTTTGAATAAATATTTGGGTCTGTCCTGAATCTGCTGCTGACAAAATCTAGATGGCCAAAGTTTCCTCATCATTTGTTTTAGACAAATGATTTAATAAGCCATCTTGTGCACATAATATTATTGAGTGAAATAAGATAAATAACGTTTACACAATATAAATAAATAAATGATACCAGGTTAGTTATGACTCCTTCCCTTGGCACCTCTACAAATACTGTAACACCAGACAATCACCTGTGTAGGGGTGGGGAGCCTCTGGTCCTCCAGGTGTTTTTGGACTACCACTCCCAGAAGCCCCAGATAGCATGGACTACTGTCAGGAATAATGGGTGGGCCACACTTTCCCTGCAGCTTTGGATAGATTTATCCTCTATTCAGTTTTCCAAATTTCCTTTCAAAGCTATCTAACCCAGGACTATCAGCACATCTTGTAGCAAATTCCATAAATGAATGGTGCTTTGTTTGAAGAAAAGCTTTATTTGGGTCAGTCCTGAACCTGCTGCCCAACAATTTTGTTGGGTGACTCCCGGTTCTAGTATTAAGAGGAAGGGGAGAGAAGATTATCACAATTTGCTTTCTCCATACCGTGTATATCTTTATCAACTTATATGTCCTTGACTGACTATGCCGTTCTATTCTCATCCAGTCACTCCCTTTCAGGATATATCTGCTGACCCGTTAGCTGTCCCTACAACACTGAGCTGTGGACTTGTGAACTAATCAAACACCCACAAACCACAAAGGAGCAATGGCCATGGTAATCCCTGGTGGGCCCAATGACGGACCAGTGATCATCACAGGTGGCACAGTCCACAAGAATGACTGCCACGTATAATAACTGCACTAAACCAGATTCCTATCTGGATGAGACTTTAATTCAGCTATCTGGCCAGTAACCAACAGTTGTAGTGAGCAACGGTGGACTTTAATCTGTCACATTCACCGCTGCCTGTTGAGCTGATGATGAAGCTATCCTGAAAGCATGCTTTATATGTGCAAATGTCTTATCTCCAAGAATGAGAAAAGAGCAGCAGCGATTCCTTGAAATCAATTAAAGCTTTGCCAGTGGGCTTCAGGCTGCACCCATACTGCATACCAGCCAGTCAGGGGTATGCAAAAGATTTGGACAAATTCCAAATCAGGAGCCAACATGGGATTTCTCCAAAGTACACAGAAACAAAGTGGGGATGTGAGACATTTCAAAATGGCTGCAGGCAGCGTGTCTGCGAAAATGGCTTGCCATATAAGGAAAACACCAAGATGGGGTGAGAGGGGCAAGAATAGCTGTTGTGTGACTGACAGGTCTAGTTTCCAATCAGAGTGGGCGATTTTTACCAAGGCTCTCCAACCAAGGTGCTTATCACCTTGTTCTTGTCTGCTCTATGCTTTGTTAAGTTCTGATAGTGGTGCCTGCTTGGAAGATGTTGAACATTCCCGAACAAGTCCTTCTGCCTCTGTTCTACATCCACTCCTGTCAAATCAGCTTTAGAACATAAGAAGAGCCCTGCTGGATCAGACCAAATGCCTATCTAGTCTACCATCCTGTTCTCACAGCGCCCAACTAGATTCCTGTGGGAAGTCCATTATCAGGACATGTGCAAAATATCTCTTAAACATCTTTATTAATATAACCATTTAATCAACGGAGGCTGCGACTAACCCGGGAAGGTACACATGACCCTTTCTACACACTGAATGAATGTGCAGAAGGGGCTGCCCAGAGCCACCACTGCAGACTGCACCCCCTCCACAACCCCCCAATTAATGTCTGTTTGTTTCTCAGAAGCAGTTCTTCCTAGTAGAGATGCATCTGTGACAAATTACACTTATTAATATGGAAAATTCTGGGGTGAGAGACTACTCAACAGCCCAGCTCGTTGGGGTACAAGTCCCCCGTGGGTCCATGCGGTCAGTAAAAGAAGGAAATTCCAGCCAAACCGCCGTCAGTTTGGCTGGACCAGCAAAACAGCTGTCAGTAGACCATGATATTTATTGTTGCGCATCAGGTCCTCACAGGAGTAAGGAACCCAGAGCATGGGGCGACATTGACTTTTAAAACTTTCCACAATATCCCAGAATACAGTTCGTCCAGCATCGTTGATACATCATCTTTACATCACTGACTTGTCACAAAAGGGGAGGGGTAGACAGGGGTTACACTAGTTCAACCTTGGCAGACATGTCCAGACAAGTCCTTGGAACAAGATTAGCATAGGCAAAACATGTCCAGGTACCTCTCAAGTACCCACCAGCAAAGGACAATAGAGCTCCCTTTGCACATCCCTAACCTGGGGCAAGTCTGGTGATGGGCTTTTGGAAACTAACAGCTCAGCATTTGTCACCCCTGGGCACTTCCCGGGGGGGGGGGTGTGTGAACATGTCCTCACGCTTGAAGGATTATGGTGGGAGGTGGCAGGGAAAAGAGTCCTTTTTCCAAGGGCAAAATGGCGTTAGAATGGAGGAAATTGGCAAAGGGATTGATTTTATATGATTTATAAATCTAAGTATCTTCCCTGAGCTGTCAAGTCGAAAGGATACATTCAGGCATAATATTTGTAACATTTAACAACTTCAAAGATGTGTCGCCCGCCCTCTTTCATTTCCGTAACAATATACATTAGCTATCTCCCATACTTGGGAGAACTCTTTCCAAAGAACATCAAACTAATGCTTGTTGGGCAGTCATTGAGAGCAGACAAATGCTGTCAGGTCACAATCATAAACACATTTAGCTGGGAGTAAGTTCTATGGAACTTCTGAGTAGACACGTATAGGATTGCCCTATAAATGTTGCATCTCTACTTCATATACGACAGCTTGTGGAGATGACAGAAATCTGTTGTTAAGGAAACATCCTATTAATTTAGACCTATATTCCTAATTTAAAAGCAGTGCTCACAAAAAGCATGGTGGATGCCCTGAATTCCAAAGCAGCACCACTTGAGAGAATTTGCTCCAAGCACCTTCTTTGAATAATGTCTCTTAGTTCAAATTTTGATCTGGCAACCTTTTGGTGTAACGCGCTGGAGCTACAGTCTAGTTTCAAAATGCAAATATGTAGACTCATTCTTTTATCTTGAATTGCACCATTGTGCATCACCAACGAAAAATTCCTCTCGATTCAAAAGGTTCTTTGCACATATTTTGCTTTCCTGTGCACAGACGCACACTAAGGCGTATATAAATTCTCTATAAATTAACCAGATTCCCTCCGCCTTTAAGTATGAAAGGAATAAAAGAAGAATACTGTTGTTCTGAATGCTTAATGTGCACTTTGACATTGTTGTGCTATTTCATAGATGCCCACTTCATATAGGAAAAGCGGTAATAAAAATAAACTCACATTATACAGAAATGCAGCAACCATTGGCAATTTACTGGAGAGCTACACAACATTGCCTTCTTAGTGCCTATTCACACTTTTCAACTTGGATACAAGAAGTACTGGAATTTGAAGCATAAATTACACCTGCAATGCAATCAATTGGGTTAAACAATTTTAGACTGTAAACTCCTCTAGTTTAAGTTCGCAAGCTCCAAACTACCAAACTATCAGGTTTGGTGGACTGTTTGTAGGGTTCATATTGTGTCATACTCTGAGGTAAGAGGTAGTTGTTTGGGGCGCTGGTGGGCTCTCACTGGCAAAAGCTTCCGTTACCGAGAAAATCACCTGGTCAGTGCTAAAAACAAGTCAGTGTTGACAGACCAAATAACAGAAACGCTCTAGGTAGCTGGGATATATTGATTCAGAAGGGTGTTCAAAGGAAGCCATTGTATATACAGCTAATTCAAACAGTGTTAAGAAAAGGGCTTATTATATGGGTTATCGGGGAAGTGTATGTAACAAGAGTTCCTGTATTACTAACGTGTGATTTCAGTGGCTCCATACCCTGCTGCTTATATCCAGGGACAATGGTGGCAGCCTGAGCAGAGGGGCTGCCCTAGGAGAGTGCCCTCCGCCTTATTATAACAATCTTCAATATGCACAGTGCTGTAGAACTGTAGCCTCTTTGCCCTTGCTTCTGCCAGGAAGGTTACTCTTGTTCTCATTATGCAGATAGGGAACTAAGACTGGTAAATGCTGACTCATGGAAGGCTGCCCAGCTGAGCAAGGATTTGAATGCAGGCCCGACACCAAATTTCTGTGATTAATTTGGCCTAATGTGCTTATACACAGTCACGTGGCATCCTTGGCATCTGCCAGCGTCCCGGCGGCTTAAAGGCCAGGGAAGGGTCATTTTGGATGCTGAATGTACCCACTGTGACACCTCAGCATCCTGAAGTCCTAGAGAGCCTTCCAGTCAATGTGTAGAGCATGGGTAGGCAAATTAAGGCCCGGGGGCTGGATCCGGCCTAATTGCCTTCTAAATCCGGCCCACGGAGGGTCCAGGAATCAGCGTGTTTTTACATGAGTAGAATGTGTCCTTTTGTTTAAAATGCATTTCTGGGTTATTTGTGGGGCATAGGAATTCGTTCATTATTTTTTCCCCAAAATATAGTCTGGCCCCCCACAAGGTCGGAGAGACAGTGAACCGGCCCCCTGCTGAAACAGTTTGGTGTAGACAATACTCAGCCAGATGCCTCGGTATAAGGCAGCTTCCTGGAGTCAAGGGGCCTCTCTCAGTCCGAAGTCCACATTCCCTCGTGACTAACCATTTGAGGATGGGATGCCAGAGGTTGGCAGGGCCAATGCACACAGACTTTCTTTCTCATGCACATCCACACTCATACAGGTGACTAACAAAGCAGAAATTTAAAATTCTTATAGGAAAACATTTCAGCTTCTGCCTTCATCAGCTGCTCTGATAAAAATGATGCTGTTTCCAAAGATGCTCAACGCTCTATAATTGCCACCTTCGGAACAGCATCATTCTTATCAGAGCAACTGGTGGAGGCAGAAGCCGAAACGTTTTCCTATAAGGATTTAAAATTTCTGCTTTGTTAGTCACTGTAATAAATATATGGTTTTAGTGCTTAACTGCATCCTACCCAGATCCAGAACAAACTTGTCTGACGTGCTGTTTGATGTTTTAGTTACTATCTGCACACACAGATCCATAGGCAAACCCTCCCCACAAATCCATTCTCATACCTAACACATAACACACACCCATTCATGTGCTTGCTTGAATGAATGAATGAATGAATGCATGCATGCATGAATGGGTGTGTGTGTGTTATGTGTTGGGTATAAGAACTGGATGTGAGGTGTGTGTTATGTACTTATGGGTATACAGTGGTACCTCGGGTTAAGTACTTAATTCGTTCCAAAGGTCCGTTCTTAACCTGAAGCACCACTTTAGCTAATGGGGCCTCCTGCTGCTGCCGCACCGCCTCACGATTTCTGTTCTCATCCTGAAGCAAAGTTCTTAACCTGAGGTACTATTTCTGGGTTAGTGGGTCTGTAACCTGAAGCGTATGTAACCCAAGGTACTACTGTATATGCAGGTATGTGTATGTACTGTATATAAATGGGTGTGTGTAAATGTACAGTATAGGTATATTATTGTAAAACACATATCGGGATGTGTGGGGATGTATACGGCAGAGAAAGTGTGTGCAATTTTTTTGCAGTGGCTGTGCCCACCCATAGCCCATAACCATCCTCTCCCTCCCCAGGAATTACACATTTTCAAGCCTAAATGCCAAAAGACTGTGTGTGGTCTTCATGGAGACAGCAACTGTTTAGGGAAGGATTAACCCTTCCTCGCCCAGCTGCAAACTCCACAAAGATCCACACATAGCTACAGGCCAAATGAGGATGCCCCTGGCCACATCTGTCCCAGGTGCTAGTGGTTTCCCACCCCCATTAGAGGCTGATTATGTTGGGCCAGTACTTCAGAAATGGCCCTTCTCTGAGCCTTTGGGCTTGTAGTACACATAGATGGACCAGGTGCAAAGGGAAGGAGATGTGGAATCAGCCCCTGGCATCTTTGGGCAGCTGGCATGGCCCACTGCCAATGTCTGCCTTGCCCCACTCCTATATTTCCCCCTTTCCTAGCACTCTGACCAATAGCAGGCGGTTGGATTTGGCCATCTTTTTAATCTGTTCAGCTTCTGACCCAGCACAACTATGGGACATTGTGGGAAATTTTAAAGCTGCTTAGGCCCAGCCAATGCAGCAAGTAAGCCCACTAGGGTCCACCAGCAGAGGAGAGGGCCCACCAGAGAATGCTTTGTCCAGGACTCCTTTAGATCTGGAGCTGACAGAGGGTATGGTACAATCCTTGGAGGTAAGTCCCCACTGTGTCCAAAGGATAGCATTCTTAAAAATTGAGCCTCAGAAGGGCCTTCAGCAGGGAAGCTCCTTGAGAGCCAGTGTGGTGTAGTGGTTAGAGTTCTGGACTAGGACCTGGGAGACGAGGGTTCAAATCCCTGCTCAGCCATGAAGCTCTTACCTCACAGGGTTGCTGTGAGTATAAAATGGGGGGGGGGGAGAGTATGTAAGCCACTTTTAGCTCCTTTGAGGAAAGGTGCGATGAAAATGAATGAATGAATGAATGAGAGGAAAGCCTGTAAAACTCCCAGGGGTGTCTTGCTGGCCACTTTTGGAGGCAAAATTATTTGTGACAAAAAAGACTCTCAGGGCAGCTTGTGCAAAATTTGGTTCTGAAATGGCCCCTGCCCTCAGGTGCATTATGTAAAAATACAAGCCACAGGAGGAAAAAATCATGGGAGGGAGAAGGGAAAAGCACGCTCAAGCGCTAGTTCTTAACATGGACAGTCTTAAAACTTATAGCTGGTATCAGAGGCAGTTCTGGCAGTCTTGCTCTAGGTAAAATAGCAGGCCCCACTCCCCAAGCACTCTTGCCCACCAGATCTGATTCTGGGGCAAAGCTGACGACAATGTCCAGGCCAGGAGGACAAGCCAGTTCCTGCCGCACAGAATGTAAGACTTCAGTGGACTGGCTAACTTACATCTTGTTGACTTCAACGGATCTACTCGTAAGCATGACTAAGGCTGGGTTCAATCTCAGCCTGAGGTGCTTATTCTCACAAGACAAACATTAAACGAGCGTGGTGTGTGTGGTGTGTGTGTGTTGAAGCTCATGCCTCCCTTAGCAACTGCCAAGGCCGGCTTTTCACTGATTAGATAAAACTGCTGTTTTGAAGAACTGCAGCAATATGGAGGCAGAACACCTGCTCCTTCCTTCAGCTCTCTGCATCCCAAAACAGGTATGCCCCCCTTCAGAAGACCTGAACCACTTGCTGAACCTGCGGCACTTTCCATTTCTCCTTCGTCCGGCATCCCAGACTGGGCTTTGCAATCCACACGGACTCCGTGCCTCTCTCTTCAGTGCTCAGTAGGTGCCAACCATATTCATCCACTTATCACAACCTTGCACTCTGTAAACTAGGCTTCCTATGTTTGTTTAAATGGCAGATTAAGGTGGTTTTGTCCTTGATAGTTTAATTGCCGAAGCAGGCAAGTACACACCCGTTTCTTCCTTTCTGCTTTGAAACCAGCTTAGCTATTCACGCAGGCTTACTGGAACATGTAATATGAGGGCATAAACTGATGGCATGTCAACACAAGAAACTGACGCATTGTTTATTATTTATTATCGAAAAGTGCAGCTTATCTCCTTTCACGGGAAACACCGGATTTCGGTATATCTATTACTTCTGCAGGGTGGAGTTGTTTTTTAATAAAAAAATCATATAAATGCTTATCTGTGGTGTTCCAAAAGGATCATCAGTAGGATAAGACACCACCTGTGGCGGAACTGCTTCCATCAGCAAACATGTAGCTGAAGACTGAGTCTTCACAATGACCTGGGAGTAAGTCCCATTGAATGCATCTGAACCTCCGAATAGGCTCCGTAAGATTGCAGTTATGTTGAATGTGTCTCATGTAACTTTATGTAGATCTGTCTACTGCCCACTGAATACTCAGTTTCCACCCATCGTGGAAGGAGCCATTGACATCTGCGGGAGAAAATGACTTCTATGAAATGTGAATGGATACAACTTCTTTTACAAATTTGTAAATCACTTCACAGTCTAAGGCCATGAAAGCAGTGCACAAAGTATAAATAAAATAAAATACAGAAAAATACCAGTTCAAAAAACAATTAAAACTATTCCTGCAAACTTTAAACCATTCCTGTAAGTACAGTTGGTAATTCATAAATGACTGGGTCATACCTCAGGGAAAGACTTCTTGAACAAAAACATCTTCAGTGGGCCCCTAAATGCCATAACATTAGTATCACACCTCTTTGAACAATTGTGGCTTCTCCCCAAGAATCCTGGGAACTGTAATTTGTTAAGGATGTTTATAGTTGTTAGGAGACAACCCCTCCATTCCCTTCCCAGAACCGCAATTCCCAGAGTTCCCTGAGAAGAGGGACCGGTTGCTAAACTACTCAGGGAATTTTAGTTCTATGAAGGGAACAACAACTCTAAGCATCCTTAACAAACTACAGCTCCCAGAATTCCAGGGGGGGAGCCAGTTTGTGTTCCACTTCCAGAGCAACTAATTCTCACAACAACTTTGTGGGGTAGATCAGACTGAGAGTTGGTGGTGAGCCAGAATTTGGATTCATGTCTCCTTTTGAGACTTCTGCGAAACTAATTAAAAGGGCAGAAAATCAAGCTTTGAACCCCTCCCATAGCGAACACCAGCACAAACTTTGTAAGCATTGTGGTCTCTCGCTTCTGAGAAGCTTGTAAAATGGCCTGTGAATATTCTGTGCTTTCTCTTTCATTTCCCCAGCTCTGAAAATGTTTATGAATGTTCCAGCATATCACATGAGCTCAGATGTTAAGTCACACAGGCATCAACAAAGCTGCCTCTACAAACTCTCTTAAGCACACGGCAGTACAGTGCTTGTGGGCTATCACTCTGAAGGAGGTGCTTGAGTTGCTCTTCACTCACCTATTATAAACTAGGGCTGCCAATCAATTAGCTCAACTTTAACTGATATTAAATTTCATTAGGCTGATTAATCACATGCCTTTAACACAATGAATGGGTTAACCTTAAATAGATTTGCATATTATGAGAAACCTTATTGTATTTAATTGAAAATAATTAATTATGCGATCATTTTTACTCCCAGAGAAACTTTCATAAGAGCAATAAAAACAAGACAATGACTGACCACAGCTTTAGAAAAGGGTGATAAGGAAGGAATAGGAAAACAGCAAATTCATTCAACATCTGTCAACTGTTCCGGATAAACCAGGACATCCTAGTTTTTCCCCATGAGAGCATGGTGGCCATTCTGGATGCCACGATCTTGGGCTGCAATCTTGCTTGCAAAAAGTGCTTTTGGGGGGGAGGGAGGCTGCGATCTTGCATGGGTCACATGACTCATGCAGGAGTGTGTCCCTGGAAGCGGTGCCCTGGTTTTAGGCAACATCATGTTGGAGGGCATAGTAGTATTTTATAATGACCAGCAGGACCGGTTAGCAGGAGGAGCAGCCAGATGGAGTTGATCTCATCTACGGAGAGGCCTTGCTTCCCTTCTCAGATGGAATAAATGCTTCCAGGTGACAGGTGAGGGAGGGAAAGCCCATTGGAGCTGATTATTCAGCAGAGCCATTGGAGAGGCCCTGCTTCCCATTTCTTCTGAGTGCCTTTTAGACGTATTGAAGCATGTGTGAGATTGCTTGCAACTTAATAAACAAAAAATAAAATCACATGCCATTCGGAGGAAATGCCATATTTATATTATCCAGCTCACTTCCTTTTACAGTAGCATACCAGAACCGAAACAGCCTCGAAAAAATATTAAACAAACAAGTCCTGCCAATTAAAATTGACCCACCCTGTTAATCAACTAAAGCTTTAGCCACTGAATTTACAGTTTGCCCGATTGAACATTGCAGTCTTCCTTTAAATGAATCAAGTGGAAAGGTCCTAAGGGTCCTGATGGAAACAAATGAACGAGGGCATAAGAAGGAGCGGGTCACTGACACACGGAGAATGCCGGCAACCGGCTGATATCAACTGGAATTAGCCTTTCAGATTAAATTGCAATTAAATTGCAATTAATAAAAGTAGAAGGCGGCACTAATTGCAGTGCTGAACACTGTCAACAGAGGAATGTGGATGTCTTGTCTTGGATACTAAATGAAGTTAACAATAGGAGCCTATGCGTGTCTACACAGAATTAAGGCCCACTGAGTTGAACTTGCTTTACTTCCAGGTAAGCGCACGTAGGACTGTAGCCTTAAGGAAGTTCATGGAACATCTCTTCCTCAGAGGCGTACTTAGCCTCCCTTGGGCCCTTGGCAAGGAGCTGTATTGGTGCCCGCTCCACCATCCCTTGACCTTTGGCAAGGAGACATATTGGTTCCCCCATCCCTTGTGCCCTTGCCAGAGCAGCCAAGCCAGAGTGGAAATGCATGGTCAACCAGGCCAACCCCAAAGTACGCCCCTGCTCTTCCCATCCCACATTTAAAGTAAGGGCCCCATCCCTCCCCTCGCCCCACCTGAGGGGATTTTTTTCTGGGTACAAGTGAGGGCAGGAAAGGGTGGGTGGGAAGCTTTCCTTTCCTGAACTTCCCTCAGCTGACTTAGCTTAGGATCAAAGCCCCTATTTCTATTTCATAATGAATGCGGCAGAGACGTGGATTTGCTGCTGAGCAGACTGGCTTATCACTAGGGAGGGTGGGTGAACTGCTCATTCACAGCAGAACAACTTTTGTTTTGTTTCAGAATGAGCCATGTCCCAGACAGACTAAGGAAACAGATATGAAAGCACGAGAAGCTGGAAAGTCCCTCGGCACAACTATTTGGGCTAGGAGTTGAAAGATAAAGCTTTCTAATAGAAACAGTTCTGTCCTGTCAGTACCTATTATTGAACTCACTACTCTGTACATTTCCCCCTGAAGAAATGCCCCCCAGGGGTTAAAGCACAGCAGCTCTTTACAGGGTTTCCAGCTGGAATGATAGAAGCCTGTTATATGCCTGGATATTTTTCAGCGCAGATTATTTGCGGCAGGAGGCCATTGTTTTTTAGGTGTGCAAGGCTCATGGGATTTGAACTTGTACAGCAGATTGCTTATGATCCATGAACAGAACGCACCCGCTGATCTTAGCGGCAGAGCTTTGGACACACTTCAAACGGGAGAGCGAACGTGCTTCAAAGTATAATGGAGGAAATGTTCTGCTAAGTAGGGAACTCCGCCTCATAAATATCAAGCTGAAGCCAACATGGAAAAAAAAGTCAACACAGAAACGAGTATGTTCTGTGAGAAAATGTTTCGTTGGAGGGTTTTGAGTATCTGGAGTACAGTATCTTCCTACCCTACTGAAGTGTTGTCTCATATTTTTGCTCAATGATGCTGATTCACTTTTAGCAAGAAGGCTGAGGCATGGCAGAAAGCCTGCCCGTAGCAGAGAAGGAGGCCAGGCCAGAACAGCGAATCATACAGAGATGGAGTCAGCAGCCTCCTCTGAGAAGGGCTGGCCCTGCCATTGGGCAGAGTGAGGCAGCTGTCTCAGCAGGGCAGGATTAACCATTTAGCAAAATAAGCATGTGCTTAGGGTATCAAGGGAAGGACAGCAACACAGAAATTTTCCATTGCCGGGTTTTTAACATCAGTGGCCACAAATTGCTCAGCTGAGCGTTCATTTTC
Organism: Podarcis pityusensis; assembly: GCF_964106645.2. Lineage (NCBI taxonomy): Eukaryota > Metazoa > Chordata > Lepidosauria > Squamata > Lacertidae > Podarcis > Podarcis pityusensis. Next base: position 88,731,283 of record NC_138029.1, on the reverse strand, counting down.
TCAGTTGAAGTAGATTAAAAATCCCAACAGAACAACTATGCAACAAGGCAGGCTGGATGCCTTCTCTCTACTAAGTACAGAAATAGGTGTGTTATGTAAGATTAGTTCTGAGAGTTTGATCGAAGACTTGGCATTTAGAAAATAAAGGAGATTCCCCCCTCCAAATATAAATAAAGTGAAAGTATACAAAAATAAACATCGCTGTCCATCTTACTGTAGGTTTTGTTTCATTTTGAAAAATAAAAACTTATTTTATGGTTTATTGTTGTTTATATTTTGAATGGGGGGGCCCAACATATTTTCAGTGCTTAGGGCCTGCGCCTCAGGCAGATGTTGTGGGTGGGGCAGGCAAACAAGGAAGTTGTACAGCTCTGTGTGTGCAATGGAGTCTCCCCTAAGCTCAGCCAAGCTGTGGACCACCCTGTTTACAGTGCAAAAGTAAGATTTCAACAGCTAGTCCGGTCAGCTTTTTGAAAGTGGGAAGACAAGAGGCACCAACATGTTCATAATTTGTTGATTAAATAAATTTATATCCCGCCCTTCCCCTTGAAGGAGCGCCCAGGGCCACAAAAAGCATCTTAAAAAACAATTCTGATACAGACACAGAGTGAGAAAGATCTCAACTGAAAAGATCTTTGCCTCGGGCAGCAAAAGATTTTGGGCCTGCCCTGCCTCTGCAGGTGGATAAAGCCTTTAATTGCTTAAGCCTTAAGTAATTGTTTATTTGCCACAAGATGCTCACCTGTTCTGCCCGACACACAAATCTGCCCAGGTGAACCATCCGAGGATCCCTGCTGTAAAAATATTTTGTGTACTCTTAAAAGTAAAAAATAAAAAGTGAATTGTGAAGCAGCTGTTATACTGTGGAGGTTTCAGGCTCCTCATGCTTTGACTCTTCGGTTAAAAAGGGCACTGAAGCAGGTGCTAGAGCCAAGACTTGGAGAGAGGTTGCCAGCCCAAACAGGCAGTGCTGGACCAGTTGGACAAATAGCCCGGCTTGGCATAAGGCAGCTTCTTATGTGTGCTCAGGCCTAACATCAGGAAGCGTCCCTTGCCCTCCATGAAACCAGAGCAAGGCAACTCCTGCCCTCTATTCAACCTGAGTGAGCCAGGCACATAATTCCTTCCAAGCCTTCAAATCCACAGGTTCTAGATGAGGTCGTCTGGCACAGAGAAGGGAGTTCCAGGTGGTCCTTTTCTCCACCAATAATCCTCCCTGCTAATCCCCAGATGCAAATTCTAATGGCACACATGGCGCCCAATGCTTACCCAGGGTGCTCCTGCTGCTGCTGCTGCTGCAACCAAGGCATCCAAGGCTTGCTGCCGCAGCCAGGGGGTCATTAAAGTTGGTGAGGGCCCACCCAATGGCACTTAGCTGAGCGCCCCCTCAAGGCCACCCCTTCCTCTGCACTTGTTTTCCGTCTGTGAGAGGGTAAGAATTACCTTCCCAGATTTCTGCTCTGGGCATGCCGCCAGATTGCAAGAAGGCCACCTCAGAGCAAGACTGCAGGCTGCAGAAGTGGTCAGCCTGAATGCAGGAGCTAGGCTGCACACCCCAGACATCCTAGCAGTGTCCCTCCTGACCAGGGTGGCCCTGCAGACATTGTTAGACTCCAACTCCTGCCATCCCTCCTCCCTCACAATCCACTTTCCTTTCGGGTGACATCTATTTAGATCAGGAACCTGAGGGCAGGGACCTGTAATTTGCCCAGCGATCCTTAAAACAACAACAACAACAACTGAGGAGCAGGATAAAACTTCTTTAAATAAATTGAATAAATTCCAGCCTATTTCCTGTGCAGGCAGGGGCTGATGGGAGTTGGAGTCCAACCACATCCCGAAGGCCAAAGTTTAGCCACTCTCTTTTGCCGGGCAGGCAGAGAACCTTGTGCCTTTGTTTTGAGCGTTTTCATGAATGCCAGGGGCTGCATTCTCGCCAACTCATGCTAACCTTATGCTGCCGTGTGTGATCATGTGACTTCCACCACAGAGTTCCCTAAGAGGATTGGGTGAATAAAGAGGCAACCAGCCCTCTTTTGAGACACAAATAGCCATGTTCATTAGCAAATAACACACTGCGAGGCAAATTATGGTGGGGAGAGGGAAACAGCAACAACCATGAGGAAAGCCAATAGATTTGCTAGTAAATCGGATAGACGTGGACATTTCCCTCAGCATGAAAGTCCTTCTGTAAAGCTGAGGGAAGCTGTCTAGCGGCCTGAGCTCCTGTAATTCCTGGATTCCAATCCCAGCTCTGACATTAACGCCGCGTAATCCTCTGGCTCTGACATTAAGGGCAAGAACCTCAGCTGGCACGGCTTGGCACGGCTCCACTGACATCCGTGGCTTAAAAGTGTTAGCTCACTAAGGCTGCAATCCTGCACACACTTATCTGGGAGCAAGCCCCTTTGAATGCAACAGGACTTCCTTCTAAGTAAGATGGCATAGAGCAGGGGTCAGCAAACTTACCATGCCTTGGGGCAGTGTCTGCAGCGCCAATTGTGTGGCAGGCTGGAGGGCGGGGGAGCGTGTGCCCATACACACACTATTTCCGGCGCACTTCCGGGTCGGAGGAGCACTGGAAATAGCTTGTGCGCATGTGCACGGGCCTCCCCCAACCCAGATGTGCACTGGAAATAGCGTGTGTGCATGGGCAAATAATGCTTGCACATGCACACAAGCTATTTCCAGTGCTCCTCCAACCCAGAAGTGGGCAGCCGCGCAGCGCAGCACCATGCCGGTAAGAGCGAGCGGCCGCAGTGGTCACCGCAGACCAGAAAAACAAGTCCCTTGGGCCTTATCTGGCCCGCGGTCCTTAGTTTGGGGATCCCTGGCATAGAGTCACTGTTTAAAAAGCTGAAGCCATGCCTCTTGTTCTGTGGAAGCAGCATGGCAACAACTGTCCAATCTACCCTGGAGAATTCTGGGAGTTGTGTTGAGAGTTTTCAGGAGAAACCCTATTACTCACACAGAGCTGCAACCCCAGAATTCCCTGGGAAGAGTGTTTGGCTGTTAAGCCACTCTGGAAATATTACCTCTTTGAATGGGTAAAGGGATCTCCCAACAATTCTCAGCATCTTTAACAAACCACATTACCCAGAATTCTTCAGGGGAAGCCATGACTGATTCAAGTTCACAGTCCTTAAAAATATGGTGTGGATGTGCTACACACCTTTGGTCAACCTACCAAGGATAACATGGAATTCAACATACCATGGAAGTAGTATCCCTTCCAAGGAGCCATTGAATGTCTGAAACAAGAAGGAAGGAAGGAAGGAAGGCAGGAAGGAAGGAAGGATAGACGAATAACTCCAAATCTGCACATGGCTGTTCCTTTTCCTCCCACACCTCCTTTCTTCCCCCTTAACAAACTGTTGGTTTGGCAATGGCGTAGAACAGCTGAATACCCATGGCAGGACATCAAGAGAAAAATACTAACAGACGCCTAAGTGCATTGCATAATGCCCCAAACCTTAACTCACTGGCTGTGCATTACTGAACAACAATCAGATGATCTCTCTCTAACTTTGGAAAATAAGAACCGGCTGGGCTGGGAGGAGGGGGGGCAGAACAGCAGCCACAAGGGTTTTAATTTCCATATGGGTTTTATTTTTGCATTGTTCTGCATTTCCTGGTATTTATAACATTCAGAGGTTTGTGCTGCTTTTCATGTTTTTGTTATCTTGCTTCCTACGATATGCTTCATCTCAGCGTTTCCCCAGAGCTTTATCTATGAAGGACGCCTGGGCAATCTTTTTCTTTCCAGTGGGGCATCTTGAACAGCCTTGGCTGGTGCCCTCCAGATGTTTTGCTTTGCAAGTGAGCATGCCGGCCACTGGGACAAAAAGCAGTTGTCAGCGAAAACATTTGGAGGGCATCAGGTTGGCAAAGGGTGGTCTAGAGACACGCACCTGGTCACTTGCAGCAGGGGAACTGGGGTCCTCTTTTCTAAGCTGTGAGTATGAGACGGTTTAAATGTCTGTGGGTGTTCAACACACCATCATATGTGAGGTCATAACAATCAGTTGCAGGGCACACACATAATAACAACAACACATAACTGCATGTGAACACACACACATGAATTTACACGATTACAAATGAACTTAGGGCTAGTTTAAGTGTTAACCCTGCCCCTGCACACCTCATAGTTCAGTGATCTGTGCTGGCTCCAAGATTTGGTGGAGGGTGGAGTTCAGGCTTGGCATGTTCAGTGACACCCCCCTCCCCCCCAAAAAATACCTGGAAGACGCATATAAACTTATTGCACACTCTGTGCAATGTTGAAATGGTAGCACTGATAGGCCAATAGGCCCTCCACTGGTTTTGTGGCCCTATCAATGAATCCCTCAGCTTGCCTTCCCCTTTCCACCCAGCAAACCTCGGTGTCATTCATCCAACAACATAAATGCTCCAGAGCAAAGTCAACTCGTCGGCCTGGCTTGCACTAAGCCAAACCATGGTTTAGTGAGAAGGCATAAATGTGTGCATCGCTGAAGAGATCACAGCTGCTTTCCTCTTTCTCCTCCTCCCCTGGTCCTGCTGCTGCTGCATGGTTTGGCTTAGAGTCTCATCTGAAACCCAGGCTTGCCATTTGTCTTGCTCCAGACAAATCACAAGCTGTAGCTATTTTCTATGGCTTACCTCTTGTGGCTTGTCTGCAGTAGGCAGGTGGAGAGGACATGCTACACTAAACCAAATGACACATCCAGACTAGAGAAGGAGCAAAGCAGCCTTGATCTTCTCACTGAGAGTTTGCCCACCCACACTAAACCATGGTTTGGCGTAGTCTTACATGCAAACTGAGGAACTATTTTACTGTCATGAGCGTCAGTCCAACTTTCAAACTTTCTAGAGTACTGCCACTCTAGAATAAGTGGTTTGGCGATTAGGATGTAATAAGTCTTCTTCCAAGTGACAAAGTAAGATGTTGAAAACGTACATAGTGAGGGTTCTTTTTCCAAGCAAGCATAAAGACGCAGGCTCTCTAAGGTTCATTCTCTATTGTCTCCACCCCAGCAGCAAATGCAACTGTGAAGATCCAAGTGTGCCACACTTTTCCCAGACACAAGTGCTACCAGACAGTTGGGACTTATATAGAAGCACCTCCAGTCAACACTGAAATCAGTAGGGAATAGAGAGTGCTGATGTGGTCACACCCACATCATACACTGAATGCACATTTCCTCCCCAAATAAATCCTGGGAACTGCAGTTTACCCCTCAAAGAGCTACAAATCTCAGCACCCTTAACAAAGACAGTTCTCAGGGACGCTTTGGGTGAAGCCATGTGCTTTAAATGGATGGCACGACTTTGTTTATCTCCTCGCTTGGTCTTTCCATTGGTTTTTTTGTTTTGTTTTTTCAAATGAAAAGCTTTGCCTCAGATTCCAGTTACTTCTTATCCCTAAGTACACTTGTTGCCAAGAGACAATTCAGCACTGCTTTCAGTTCCTCCCTGCAGCCATTGAGGAACCAAGCAGTAGGCTGTAGGAAATAAACACTCTTCATTATTACCTTTTTTTTTATTTTCAACCAATATGCCCATAGCAACCAGCAGTGATAAATGCAGGACTAACGCGCTGCCACAATCTCACCTTTCTTTCTTTATAAGTAAGTCAACTACACAGCTCATAGAAAACAAGAGGAGAATAAGAGAAACAGTAATGTCCAGTCACAGATTAAAATAACGTAGACTGATATTGTATGTACACAATTCCAGACGCGGCATGCTAGCTTCCCAGTAGGTACAGCGCTGCTGCTTACCAGGAGCGGGAGAGGTGAGGTGGTGGGGAGGTTGGAGGGGCACAAACTCACTGGTGGAGCCAAGCTAACACTCTTGCTGGTGCGTTTTCACCATGCTGACCTCCCCAGTGCTTCGTCCCTCTCGCTCCTGGTAAGGAACAATGACTCACCAGGCAGCGTAGCAGCTCCATAGCGCTCTCTGAGCGGCATCTGCATAACCCTATAAAACTCCACCTTGCACGTGTGATTTCAAATCACCTCTAATTTTCACAGCCGCTGGGTGCCAAACTATAACCTCTCAAAAAAGTTCTACATTTGGGGTGGAACGTAAGACAGATGTGACATTTTAGGTGTGAACATAAGAACAGTCCTACTGGGTGAGGCCAAAGACCTCATGTAGCACCCTGCTTCTCACAGTGGCCACCCAGAGGCCCCCGGAAAACTCCCAAGCAGGCGATGAGGACAATAGGTACCTCCTCATGCTGGTAGTCAGAGGCATTCTGATCTAGCATATAGACATCAGGACAACCCATTGACAGCTTCAAGTGCTTCATGGTCACTTTAAGGGTGTTGGGAAAGGTTTGGTAGCACTGCAGCTATGCTTCAGGACACACTTCTATCCTGGCGGAGCTCAGACTAAAAAATAATATAGTTTCAGCCTGGTTCAGTTTGAACAAGAGAAAAGAGAGCTGTGTTCACATCAGGGATCTCATACCACCCATCGCTCACTTATCCCTAGAGCAGTTTTGAAAAATTAAGTGAAAGGTTAATGTGTGTATGCATCATGCATACATGCCATTTTTTAATAAATAAAATAAAATAAATGGGCAGCCTACAAGGCGTGGAGCATGCCTATAGGCTGACACACCTTCTAGGCATGGGAAACAAGACCCAACATTCAACTTACTGGTGTTGATGCCTATAAGACAAGTTCTGAAGCTAGAGTCACCCTGTTTGTGAAGAACCACCCTCAGAATGATGTGTCTATCTTCCTCCATAAACCGACTTGCACCATGAGTAATGAAACAAACTGCAGAAACTCAGGACCCAGAAGAGGAAGTGGTTGAGAAATTCAAGAGGAACTCTGGGGACCGGATCTCTGAGCGGGTCCCTCACTGAAGCTTGCTAAGAGCAGGGTTGTTTGAGGGCACACCAAGACCCAACTCAAGGGCAAAATTTATTTTCTGACTGGTAGATGCAATGGGACCAGCGTCACTAACCATCAAAAGCAGCAAGTAAATGTTCCCTGGGAACCAAACAAGAACTCACATGGGAGAAGCAGATTGTCTTGATTCCTAATGGTTATTTGCACTTTTATTGCTGTGAGATTCAATTACTGTACTTCTGCATTGACAAGCTTCCTTAATAAGACTCCAGAAGGTTCAGAACATTGCTGGTGCTGTCAGAAAGTTCAGAAGATTGCTGGTGCTGCTAGGATCTCAAAGAAGAAGGGACTCACTTTCTGTATGTGTGTGGTGGGGGACCTTTGTCTTAATGTTAGGCTGCAGATTGATTTCACAAGTTTTCGTATTTAATTAATTCAATGAAAATTTTCTGAGAGGAATCTTATAATCCTGCTTGGATAGATTACTTGATTCTAGAACCCTTTTGTTCATTTTAAGGAGGCCCAGGCAAGACAAAACCAAGAAAAATGATCAGAGCTGTGGAATACCTCTCATGCAAGGAAAGGACAACCAGGATTAGATCTCTTTAACCAGTTTAATAATATACAAATGGAAAATTTTGTACACAAAGCACAGGTGATTGATTGATGCAAATAAAAAAGAGAAGTCACTTTTATGTATCTATAGGCAGTAGTATGCTGGTATTTCAGAAGATACCAGCAAATAGGCTGCCCATAAGAAGGGCCTGCAGGATCAAGCACATGAGAAAACAGGCACAAATATTTATTATAATAAACATGTGAACAAACTAATACATAACCATACAAACAATAAATGAACCAAATACTTAGCATATTTTGGCCTTCTGGCGGTTCCCTCATTGCAAGAAGCAAGGCTACAGGGAACCAGGCAGAGGGCCTTCTCGGTAGTGGCACCCACCCTGTGGAACGCCCTCCCATCAGATGTCAAAGAGATAAACAACTACCTAACATTTAGAAGACATCTGAAGGCAGCCCTGTTCAGGGAAGTTTTTAATGTGTGAGATTTTAATGTTTTTTAAATCTTTGTTGGAAGCCACCCAGAGTGGCTGGGAAACCCAGCCAGATGGGCGGGGTACAAATAATAAAATATTATTATTATTATTATTATTATTATTATTATTATTATTATTAACAAATTATGGAGACACAGTTACATATAGCCAGGTTTTTAAGATGAATCTATATAGTGAGTAATGGGAGGCGTACTAATGCAGGACTCGCATGCACACCCTAAGTTTTATCTTTTTGTCACACTCTGGTGTGACCTGTATTTGGCAACAGGGAAATATTAAAATACTGCAACAGGGGACAACACTGCAGTGTGGGGGAAACTTGCCTCCCACCTGGAGACAGAGCCCCAGTTTGCATATCACAGAGTAAATCATAAGTAATGCTTCCTTTGAATTTGTCTATCTGAGCTGACTCTCTTCTCTCTGCTAGCATATGGAGGAAACAAACCATAATCCCTGGCTTAGCGCTTCCTGCGAAACAGGGCCTGTGGTTTGCTTTGCTCCAACGCTATCAGGAAGCCAAGAACAAACTTTGGCTACAGGGTATAACTGGTTCGGAAAGAATCCACAATTTCTGGTTTGGACACAGTGCTAACAGGGATCATAGTTTGTTTCCTCCCAGCGCAAGCCAAGAAGAGCAGAAAGAAACTTGACTGAGATTTTTTTAAAAAAACCAACCAACCACTGTTTCCCCTGTTCAGCTCTCAGAAGGAAACCTAAAATACTTGAACCTAAGTAAGGAGGAGAAATATTTATATCTTTGTAAAGCTTTATTCTTCTTATCTTTGTTTTTAAGGATGGCGGGCAGCATTCTGCTATGTTTTACTCAGAGGAGGCCCACTGAAATCAAAGAACATGACTAAGTTAGGTCCACTCTATCATCTATCTATCGATCTATCTATCGATCTATCAATCGATCTATCATCTATCTCTCTATCTATATGGCATTTCAATCCCACCTTTTTCTCCAAGGAACTCAAAGTGGTACACCTAGTTCTTGTTGGAATCTCCGCTCGGCCAAGCTGATAAAGTTCATCTTCTGGCCAAGTCCTTCAGAATCTCCCTCCGACAAATAATTAACAACCTGAGCCTTTGATGAGGCCTCAGGCATGTTCCCCCATTCAGCAGAGTTACCAAAGCAGCACATAGAAGTGATGAGATTTATGGCTACATTGCTATGCTTTATTTCTTACTACGCAGACAGCAAAGAAATATACATCCTCTCTCTATGAAAGCAGAGTGCAACTGAACAAAGGAACAGAGAAACCAGTGCGTCACATCCGTCTCCCTTCTCCCATGAGACTTCCAACAGTCTGGAAGGGCTCTCGAATGTAAACAGAGTCCTGTGACTCTAAGCAGCTGCTCAGTGGCAAACAGAAACTAACTGTTCTCCCCCTCCTCGTTGAATGCCCACAACAACCTTTTGAGGTAGGTTAGGCTGAGAGGTTGTGACAGGCCCAGGGTCACCCAGTGAACTTCATGGCCAAGCGGAAATTTGAACCCTTGTCTCCCAGGTCCAACACTCTAACCACTACACCACAATGGGCCTTATCTGAATAAAACTGAGTTGATGCCATCTGATGGTTCTCTGCTTATTTGTATTTTAAAATAAAATAAAACATGAGGATACTATTATGCATATTTGTCATAAATTGGATTGTTGATTTACGCTGTGCTTTGTCTCTCAATTTATTTGTGCCCTGCTTAAGAGAGCTTTTTTGATCCAACGGTTTATAGGCCTTATAAATGAATAAAGTCAGAATGTGCCAACTTTTCTTCTAAAACGACAAGCCGAGGAGCCCGCATACCCACTGCAAGCTTCCTGTGACATGAGCACATAAGTGTGACTCTGAGAGGAAATGGAGCACTGTGCCTGCATATCTGTTTTTTTAAAAGGGCAGCGTGAGATGCCTCGTTGTTTGGAAATCTGGCGCGAAATGTCCAAATGAATCACAGCAATAATAATTTCGTGTAATTAGCTTTCATTTGTAGCAGTGTTGACTTAGGGAAGAATTAAGATTCAGGCTCCCTGGTCAAGAACCTCCCAGTTGAGGTAAGCTAGTCTAACTCTACAGGAAGCAATGCTAATTTACACCACCGGAGACTTTGGCTCCCTTAGGTATATGTGTATGTATTCAGCTACACCAAGAAAAGGCAGAGCTTCCTAGGAGTGGGGAAGCTGTAGCTGTTTAATGAGAACAGCTCTAGTACCCCACAGAGCAGGAGAGCAATCTGACTAATTGAAACTACGGGGAAGTGTAAGTGGGGCATTGCACTTCATCATCACCTGTGCTGGAAATCAGCCAAGAAACAGTGGCTAGTCTCTATTTCTCGGTGAGACCACGAAGGACCCGGAACAGGCAAGACTTCCACCTTTGTCTATGTGATCCTCGCCATTTTTTATGTAGAAACAGAAATATTTCTGAGCCGTTACAGTTGGTGGTGGTGGTGGGGTACAGCAGGCCCACAGGTTACACAAGTTCCGGTTCCGGGGGTCCACACACAAGTAAAGCCAGGAAACCCCCAGAACCAGCACTGTCCCCTCACACACAATCATCCCTACCTCTCCGGAGCAGGCCTTGCTCTCCGCCTCGCTTTCTGGGCTCTGGGAATGTTGCGCGAGGGCCCTGGGAGTGTCCCAGAGCCCTTGTTCTTCCTTGTTCTCTTGTTCTACATCACACTTTTCTTTATGGGTTATGGCCACTCTTTCCTTATACTCTCCAGTCAGTGTGAGAGGGTCCATTGTTCACACCAACCTGGAGCAAGCCCATTTGAATACAGTTGGGATTTATGCATCTAAACACACAAAACGATCAGGCCATTTGACGGTATACCCTCTTCTATATCTTCACAACACCCAAGTGAGGTAGGTTTGGCAGAGAGCTGGTGACTGGACCAAGTCAGGAAGTGAGTTTAAAATGTAAAACTGCAAAAACACACAAACACACGTACATGGTTGGCAAACTGGTTTTTGTTTGCTGTAAAAAAAACGGAAGTGAAAGTGGAGAGTGGGGGGGATGCCTGCTTTCCTAGGTTTGGGAGTGTTTCTCTAGTGTTTCATCACCTCTTTTTTGCCTGTGCGACATTGCAAATTATGCAGTTGAAGGTGTTAATTTTATATATTTATCAAGTTCCCTAAATGTTTTGCTGCTGTTGATTTTACAGCATGGAGTAGATAGAGGTGGGGTGAAGAGAAATGTTCACTGTGTGTTTCCCAACTGGAGTGTTGCTGCTGTTGTTATCCAAGCTCTTGGCGCGTTGTTAAGTTTCCTAGGAAAATGCAGCAGTCAAGTGAGGGCTGGTTGATTATAGCAGCAGTATGAAGGTGGTGGTGGGGAGTTGATTCACTGCTTTCCCACCCACCTGGAGTGGGTTGGTGCTGCTGCTGATAGACACATAAATGAGTTCTTGATAATGCTATTATTCAAAGAGCTCAAGGTGGTGTACATGGCTCTCCTCCTATTTTGTCTTCACAACTACCCTATGAGGTAGGTCAGGCTAAGAGACAGTGACTGGCCCAAGGTCACCAAGTGAGCCTCGTGGCTGAAGGGGTTTTCAAATCCCTTTTGCTTAAAAAGAAAAAGAAAAAAAAGGTTATGATGAGGTATTAATAAACGATCATACAAAATGAATTTGTATTCCAGTCTCAATTTATGCATCAGCACCTGAGCAGAACTACTGTAAATCTTAAATTGCTTTGACCCCTTTCATCTGAAATAACACACCTGGTCTCAACAATGAATGTAGCATTGCCGTCCTAAGATCACCAGATGAAAGACCTATGAAAGTTGAGTTGCTTGCATGGTTTAGGGTTGGCAGTGGAGAAGAACAGGAGCCTTGTGTCTTCAGCTGCTACATGGCAGGCAGATATTAAACACCAAGGTCCCAGGTTCGATCCTCATAAGGGACAGCTGCATATTCCTGCATTCCAGGGGTTTGTACTAGATGATCATCAGGGTCCCTTCCAACTCTACGATCTTATGCAATTTGTAGTCTGGATCTACAACTGGGGGGGGGGGGAGTTTCACCTGTTGATATTCTGTCCATTGCAGATCTTATTACTTGGGTGTGACCCCTGATTTTTTTGGAGGCTCACTCCGCTTGCAAATAAAAAAGGGTACAAATTTGCATGCGACAAGAAAGTGTATGCACTTTTTTATTTGCAGATTTGCGTCTGCTTTCGGCGAGTGCTGCAGAGGACCCAGGGTAGATTATACCAACATACAATATACTGGACCCAGCAAATCCTATTGGCACGGCTGACGGGCAGCTTCTCCAACACAAGCTCATTTGGAACCTCTCAGCAAACAATCCTACATCCAATGACCTCTCGTTTCCCACCTCTCCGGAGAGGTTCTCTGTGGGAAAGAGCCAGGTGGGTGCTACACAAGGCACGTATTTTCTTTGCCCTCCCAAGTCCTGCTGAACATCAATAGGCAAATGCCTGAAAATTACAGAGCTACAGTCTCAGCAAAGAACAAGCAGCAGCCAAGCCTCAGCGTTTAAGAAACAGCGCGGCTCTGCTATTGAGTTTCCATGTATTGTTTTGGTTCTTTGTGCTCCGTACCAAAGAGCGAGGAGCCCTTGTTTCACAGAACATGCCAGCTGAGAAGTGTTTGAACTGCTTACCAAGAATAATATTCATTGTATGTTTAGCTCTCTCTCTTTGGTCTAAATAGGAAGCCATTTGCGAAGCAGTCAAACATCCTTCACATGTAGTTATCGGTCCCAAGCGGTTGCTGAGAGACGGATGGAAATAATTTCATCTTACATAATGTTCCCCCAAGTGTTGACTGCTGTGGCTTACCATAGGGGAAGCTAATTGTCTGTCTGTGCTCTGGACTAGAGGATATAAAGTGGCAGGAAGGGGGATAACCTCCAGTTTGGGCACCTAATCCACCCCCCTTTTAAGTAAAGAAATTAGCAAAATTTGCATATCGCTTCATTGTAAAAACCTCTAAGTAGCTTGCATAAAATACTTGCCTGGCGCCAGGGCTTTTTTTCTAGAAAAAGAGGTGCCAGAACTTGTTGACCGCTGCACAGCCCAGAGCACTGTGAAGGGGAACAGTACCGCAATGCTACAGAGGTGCCGGAACACACCAAAGAGGTGCCAGAACTCTGTTCCGCTGATTTCCGGCTGAAAAAAAGCCCTGCCTGGCATCATCAACATCTCTTCAGGTGCCAGGTGAAAGCATTTCTCTTTACCCAGGCCTTCAGCCATTAAACGATCTATGGCCTATTAAATGTGTGTGTGTGTGTGTGTGTGTGTGTGTGTGCGTGTGTGTGTGTGTGTTGGGTGGGGGGCTGTTTTTATGATTATTTTAATATTATGCTGTGCATTATGTTTTTGTTTTTATACACCACAAAGGGTGGCATACAAATTGAACAAATAAAATAAATAAAAATACTTGATAAATAAAAGATACATTAAATTATTCGTCAAAGTCAGGTGTTGACAAGTTGGCTGAAGCAAAAATTCAAAATACAAAATGAAAGCAGCAGTTCAAAAAAAATCCATTATATAAAATTTGCATATTAAAATGCAGGTCAGCTTTACATGTCTGGGTAAGCCTGCCTAAATGAAAAAGGTTTTTAACAGACATAAGAAAGAATAGTATAGGAGCCTATCAATGGGCAGGGAGTTCCACAGTGTACAGTAGATGTTGTCATGCTGAGAGGCTGATTCCTTACAAGTGCGGAACGAACTTTGTGTGCCATTTGTAAAAGTACTAGCGCTGTCAGTCAACCACACTGAGCTTGATGGGCCAATGGTTTGAATTAGCACTGGTGCAGATTTACAACACTGCTTTGGAGAGGCCAAAGAGCCAGCCTCTAATTTGCTACATGGCTTGGGAGCTATGCGGAGTGCCATGCTCTCTTATCAGCAAGTGATTTGTGTTAGTCAGACGCAGGGAGGCTCTGCAGGCTGACAGCCTGACCTTGAAACTGCACCGCTGGCGCCATGACATAGACATGAATGGAGCAGAACTTTTTGAGGAATCATGCTGCCCGTTTACGGACATCAGCATAACTGCGTAACTGGAAGATCCTGCGGTTTTTCTATAGACAGCATGATCCAGGTTATCATTCCTCTCTAAAGGCCCTTTGAGTTATGAGACACACAAACAACACCCCATTTTGAAGTGATCCGATGAGCTCACTTTCTGAGCTCATTAAGGAAATAATCACACCTCTGCGCTGCCCAGGACGTTCATTTTTTACTGTGAGAAGCAATGAAGTTATGGCTGGGGGGAGTAGTGCTGGGTTATGTTATAGCAGTCAGTGCCAGAGAGAATTCTTTAATATGCAGAGAGAGATTGCAATGGATGCTCAGGGATGTTTAAGGACAGGCTTGAACTCACCTGGTCACCAAATGCATCAAGGAACTGCATGTAGGTGAATGCATTGAATTTGATCCTGGCAAGTGAGCAGGCTGGCAGAAGAGGGGGGGGGGGCACTCTGTTCCTCCTCTGTGCCCGGCGTAGAAACCAAGCAGGCTTCCAGAACAAAAAAGCCTTCTCCTTCGTGCCCATCACAGAAACACATTGTGGTGCTGGAAGAGGCACAGATCTCCCCATTCGTCCCTATCATCCTCCAAGAAGGCCAGAAAAAAAAAGTAGAAGAAGAAGAATGTTGTGGGCTAGTAACTCTTCTGGGATTATTTACAAGGCTTGTTCCTGTTTACACGTGTCCTTGATCAATTTGGTTCAGGACTCACCCCCACTTCCTTGCATCCTGCTGCTTTCCTCCAGGAAAATGGCAGAGCAAATTGAAATTTGGGGTTGCTTTAGTTTGATGTTTGCTCCAATTCAGAGCTAAAGAGTGGATTTTCCCTGGGAAATGGCAGGGCAAGAGGTGAACCACTCAGACCCATACATGAACAGCATGGGTTAAGCAGAAAACCATTGGGACCCATGCTTTCTAGCCATGGGACAAGCAGAAAGATGAATGAGCCCTCAATTAAAGTCTTGAGCCTTTTACATTGGTATGATTTCCCCCACAAGGCTCTTAAAGCACAAGTTTGAACCCAGATCAGATCACGAAATCAACAACTTCCTTTGGCTTCATTGTGTCAGCTAGATTTGCTTCGGGTACCATCATCCCGAGAGGGCTTTGAAAACATCAAAGGGGGCAGTTCCAGATCAAAGTTTGATTTTCATGTTCTTGGCTTCCACTTTGAACTCTTGCCGAAAAGAAAATGGAAAAGAAAACACTCCCACACTATATCATTAGCAGCAAACAATTTGTTGCAGCACTAAGGTTGGTTTTCCTTCCTTGTCTAAGGCTGTGTACGCACTGGCGGCTTAAAACACAGTGAGGTCATTTCCCCCTGCTGTGTTTCAAGTTGCTTTTGTACATTGCTGTGCATACCAGAGAGGAAGTGGCAGCGTCTCCTCTTGATTCACACCACCTGATTTATTGCCCTGCACCTGCGATCCCCACTGCCGGAACTCCTATTCAGTGAAGCTGCCATTTGTGCGTGTGCAATGGCTTTTCTGAACTGCATGCACCGCAGCCAAACTGTGGCTTGCATTTTAAAATCGGATGGAAGCTGGTTTGAGGGGCATCGCAGCAAAGAAGAACATTTCTCAAGAAATTATAGGATATACTTATGGACTGTGACTAACATCATGTGTATTCAGCTGCAAACACCAGCAATGGGAGCACACTGGAGCCAGACATGGGCATGACCAAGGGGGGGCAGGGAGGGGCAGCTGCCCTCCCCAAAATCAATAAAAATACATAGGAAACTGAGGTTCTGCCCCTCCCTGTAACAAAAGGCTCCCTGTAACAAAAGGCAAGTAGATAAATAGGTACCGCTCCGGTGGGAAGGTAAACGGCATTTCCATGCGCTGCTCTGGTTAGCCAGAAGTGGCTTAGTCATGCTGGCCACATGACCCGGAAGCTGTACGCCGGTTCCCTTGGCCAATAAAGCGAGATGAGTGTCGCAATCCCAGAGTCGTACACAACTGAACCTAACGGTCAGGGGTCCCTTTACCTTTATGCATGATGTTAGTTATATTCCATACTTTTCCTGCAACGTCTTGAGGAGTGCTGCTGTCTGATCCTTCCCCTCTCAGTGTGGGGAGCCATGGGCAAGTCACCATCACTCAGCCACACTTCTCTGTGTGTAAAATGGGAATGCTAAGGATCTCCCTCTTAGGATTTTTTTCTTTGGGAGGTTTACTGAAATCAGCATTGTTAACCATTCCTGACACAAAGGCTTCAGTCTTATTCACCCTTACTGGAGTTGGGAGGAAGCCCCATTGAACTCAACAACATTTACTTCCCAAGTGCACCGTCAGTGCACTACATAAATGATTACTAACAGAGTTGCACATGTAACTGTAAGTCTGTGCCCTTAACAAAACAAACAAAAAGTAATCAAGAGAGTTGACATGTACATTAATAATAGAGAGCCTGATGCTCTTCCTAATGCTGTGCGCACAATTATTATGTGATCAGCATTATATATATTGCCTGCTTTTTAGTTTATCCTTTCTAAATGGCCCAAAGGGGTGGGCACTATGACTGAAAACTTTCCAGCCCTTTAACTTCAGGAGAGCGGGCACAGCACTCATGAGATAATTAAGCAATACGGAGTGCATCAAGTGCATTCAGTTATTGGCTAATAAGGGTTTGTGTTGTGGCACTATCAGGATGGATGTTGAAATAAGGAGGAGGAAGACAAACATCACTTTGGGAAAGCACTTAAGTTCATGCTAACCTTGGAGCTGCTGCAGCTAAGGAAGCTTAGGGTCCATTCCCCCCACCCCCAGTGATGAGATTCAATCAACACTATGTATGTTTCAGTGATGGATCAATTGCCCATTAGTACCCATTGTCCTCCACCCCATTATAGCCAGAGCATATCAAAAAGCCATTCTCCACTTTCCACAAGAACACAGATGGTTTGCTGACTCACAAATCTCCCATATTCAGGGGCATAGTCAGAGAAGCGAGCTGAATTTATACAATGATTCATCTCACGGTTTCTAACAGAAAAACAGTCCCAACAGGGGACCTACTCATAATTTATGAAAAAGGTATAATATTTTACGTGGGGGAGGGATGACTTGCCAATGCTTCCTGTCCCTTTACCTTTCAAATCCTGAAGCAATTTGTGACACTGCATTCAGCTACCATTTACCGCACCATTGGCCATGCTCTCTGGGAATGATGGAGCTGGGAGTCCCAAGAACTACTGAAGGGCCACAGGAATCTGTCCACCTTTGAGCTTCTGCCTGGATTTGCCACAAACTCCTGCCATCTGTTCAGCAGGTTAGCCACCGACTCTGTCAATCAGGGTTAAGGAGTCTTTGGCTCTCCGTCACTAGCACAGAAGCCAGGTGGACTAGCAGAAGACAGCAGGAGAGATCGATCCCTCTTCTACCAGCCTATTCACATGCCTGCATTGAATTTTAGGTGCTCACCTGCATTTGGTTTCTGGTCACCTATGGTGACCAGCAGTGGAGACTGGTCCTGTAGGGAGAACGAGGTGCTGTCCCAATCTGTCCTTGCTCATCTAGCCTACTTAATTACCTCTAGTCCAGGAGGTGTCAGCTCTGTCTTCCTTAGGCTCAATGTTACCCCTTGAAAAAATTAGCAGGGAGGAGGATGGGGGCAAAACCAGAATTAGTATGTTCTGCTTGTTATTGGCTCTGGCTCCATCTACTGCTGACCTCTCTGCCTTCCACCCCACAATCCCTCTTGGCATCACTATCTACCAGGTGAGCTCTTAAATTCCAGGATGCACAAATATGTATGGAGGAGATAAATAGGATGGCACTCCTAGCCAGGGCAGCAGGTTTGCCCACACCAGACCTCTCACAGAGAGAGACCTGCATCCTAAGAAGCTTCTTCCTTGCCATCCCCCAACTGGCCTCTGCTGTTATCTCAGACACACCTGCCCTCTTCCTTTTGGGTCACCTCCTGCAAATGAAGGGCTCTCTGCATTCAGAATATTCCAGAGCTCTCTCCAATTACTTTCCAGGCTTTTGCTCCCATTGAGGACCATTCACATTATTTTATCACATCTGAGGCCTTGGCCAGGTATTGCCTTCAGGCAGTGATGGGAAACCTGTGACCTTCCGGATGTTGACATACTGCCCTTTGGAACTCCCTCTCATTACACATCAGAGAGGCTCCCTTCTTTATTGTCTTTTCAGCCCCTACTGAAGGCCTTCCTTTTTCAACAAGCCTTTTATGTGGAGATCCTTATCCTAGCCTGTATCTGCACTAGATACAAAATTGCTTTTACATATGAAATTCTTTTTAATTGTTGTTGTTCTACTACTGTGAAATGGCTCTGAGGCATTTTAAGGGAGCAATTAATACAATGAAGCAAATAAACAGCTAAATAACCGCTGCTATCCCAGACCATTGGCCATGTGGGCTGAGAGGGCTGATGGGTTTTTGAGTCTTCTGGGGGGGAGTCATCTAGGCCTGAAGGCAAAACCTTCATGACAGTCCCACCAGCAGTGATCAAATAGAGATCTCACAACAATACTTCAAAGCATGGCTTGGGTGTCCCACTTGCCTTCCCCCCCAGGAAGAGTGGCTACTTACCATCTATTTACACTGTCAGCAGATGCTGACATTGGTATCCCAATCTTCCTTCCTGAAGCTCACAGGCTAGAGTGCAAAAGCGTGATTGGCTGAAGGCTGCTTAGCAGCTTTCATGACTGAACAGGGATTTGAACCCAGGTGGTTTGTTAAGGGCTGCTGTGAATTGTAACTGGGTGATGGGTAAACTACAGTGCCCAGAATTCTTTGAGGGAAAGAACATGTTTTGAACGCACCTTAAAGGTTTAGTGTGTTGGCATACGTCTGTCCCGAGAGTGACAATGGAGTGCACCTCTGGGGGTGAAGTCAAACTGCTACATCAGGAGGGTTACTTCCACAGGGCACAAGCCTGGGCAGTGTGTGTGGAGGTCCTGAGCTGCCCAGACAACAAGACTCACAAGACAACAAGACTCCTGACCTCACTGATGTGGTCCAAAGGAAAGCAGAGCAAAGTGTTTGGCACCAGCTTGGCTGTAGGAGTTGCTGGAAGGAGCTATACAAGGTACCATCCAACCGCCTTAGGAACTCTACTTTGTGTTGGGTTTTCTGCTTAGCCTTTTCTTCCCCTGAAGGCAACCGAGGTTTAGGATCAGAGTTTTCTTCTCCTAGATGGTCTACCTTCCCAAATCCAAAGAAAGAATGAAGACTAATTAAGCATTGTGGCAACCACTTATATGATTCCACATAGTACCATTGAAATGAAGTTATCAGATACTAGATGCAGGAATCACAAATGCAACTGTGGGCCTGCACAGTCAAATGCTCACTGTGTCGCAGCTGTGGTGCAATCTGAATGCGAGGCCCAATGTGTTTTGCCACGTATCAGTCCTCTTTTTAGCATTTCTGTGCTTTCCTAGTCCTCCTCCTCCTTCCCCCCTTCTTCAAGTACATTGGTTACTATGGAAACCAAGACATCATCCAAAAGGGCAGAACTCGGAGGCAACCACGAATATAAAATGCACGCAATTTATATAATCTTTCCCAATGCTACTTCACACATAATTTGAAGGTGGTGATGGGCTGATTATGTGAATAGGTGGGGTTTTTTTAAGTGTATATTTATATGTGTTCGTGTCTTTCTGTGTGTCTGTGTGTCTGTGGGTGTATGCATAAGGTTGCCAGCCGGCTTATCAGAATGTCAACAGAATGTCATATTTTTGACCAGTTGCTCAAACAGGACAATTTAAAGCTAGGGTGAAAATAAATTTTAAAAAAGCACGTTGGGCATCTCCTTACTCTTTAATCTGTATGATATATTTTGCATTTTCTTTTTTAAAAAGCTGCTTTCCATTCGAGGGGAAAGGAAGTTCTACACATGCCTTTCCCCTTTCCCCTCTCCCTATTAAGTCAACCTAACTGTGCCTTAAGATCTACAGGTGCGGCTGTTTTCTGAGTCCCTGAGTACATTATTATGTGAAAGAGGCTTTCCAATGATGATATTCAGGCTGCCCAGGATCCTGCTTCCCACATGGCCAACTGCATGCCTTTTGGAAGCCCATAAACATGAGATAAGCGCAACCGCTTTCCATGTAGACCAGATGTTGCTGAACTACAACTCCCAAGCAAGTTTGGCCAATGGTCAGAGGTGATGGGAGTTGTAGTTCAGCAACATCTGGAGGGCCAAAAGTTCACCACACCTGCCACAGACAGACTGTGAAATAGAGCTATGACTGAAGCCAAAACGATAATCTTTTCAGTACCAGATTACTTTGTTATTTGACCAGACATTTAAAGCATTTTAGGTTGTAATCCTATACCCACTCACCTGGAAGTAAGCCCACTGAATTCAGTGCCTTTTACTTCTGGACAGGCTTGTATAGGATTGCACAGTTAAGCATTTTAACTGTTGTTCTGTCATCCACCTTGTTGTTGTTGTTAATTGAATTTATATACCACCCTATACCTGGAGGTCTCAGGGCGGTTCACAGAAAATATCAAGATTAAAATCACAATATATATATAAGCAAAATGAAAACAACAACCCAATAACACCCCTCCAAAAGAACCACATTTTAAAACGGCATAGGGCTTAACAATTTTTTAAATAAACCAATTAACTTGTCCCCAAGAGCAATGTGGGAGCTTCCAGACTGTTTGTTTTATTGAGCAGTCATACTCATATGGTCACACAAAACTTGTGCAGAGATTATATGACATTGCATTTTCCTAATATGTTAATGCTGGCGTCATATGACATTGCCAGGTAGTAGATGTTTTCCCACACTTTCCAGTGCGGTGATCCTTATCGGACTTGTTTGTGGTTAGAAAAGTGATGGGATGTTTGCACTAGCAAGTGTGGAGAAACAAACAAGGAGTGTATCCAATGAAATTGTCCTATTTGTGCAAAGCCTTCTGCCTGTGCCATAGGACTTCTTCTCCCTCTCCCCAAATATTTACCCCCCCCCCCAAATGTGCTCCAGAAGGTTGTAGGAAACCCCAGGACAGATTGGGGGGCAGGAAGAGGAGAAGGAGATAAACTCCTATTGTGCAGGCGGAAGTCCTTGTGTCCGGATTTTCACTTTTTGAAATATGGCAACCCTAGGATACTACTAAAGATTTTGTCCAAATAAACAGCCTGTCTGGAGGCACCCTGTGCCCTCTGCTTCCATTGTTTCAAACGGAAGCCACTTTCTTTTCAGAAAGGACAGCTCTACAAATGCTTAGAAGCCCAATTTCCATACATACTTACACAAAACCATCACCTTTGCCTCAGAGGGAAGGCTTGATGAGTTTGTGGAGGCACATGCTCGGAACTTTTCATTGGGCAAACTGAAGTTGGCAATCTTATTTCTGCAGGTGCACAAAAACTTATGCATTAAGACTGAAGGCTGTGATTGCATTAAACTGGAGAGCAAATCCTTAGCATCCAATTCCAGCCAACTGGTAGCAGTGTAATAGCATGTTTTGTGGTCCTGTGCTGTCCTAGATATTGGTGTTGGCACATTCCATTCTAACCACCAGTGTTCTGCATTGCAAATCTTGGGATGAGTCACAAGACTGTGCTTGTCAGTTACGCACATTGCTTCAATCAGCACAGGGTCTCGTCTTATAATCTGAGCGAAGCAGGTTTGGTCCTGTAAATTGCCTAGTTGGAGACCCACCTTGGAACCATCTGTAAACCACTTCGAGCTTTTCAACTGAAGAGTGGAGTGGAGAAGAGAAAGCACTTGCCCTCATAAGAACATGAGAAGAGCCCTGTGTGGGGTCAGACCAAAGGCCGGTTTCATCCAGCAGTTTATTTGTGGGAAGCCCACAAACACAACATGAGCACAGTAATATCCACCCCAGCAACTGCTACATAGAGACGCCAGGGGCAAAAGAGGGTCATTATCTGACTGCTACAATGGTGTCCTCTCAACACACTGAATTAACAAGGTACTTGTTTTCAGGCCAGTCCAAAACACTCAGTTCGAAGTGTATTAATAAAGTGTGGGGTAAGCAGCTGAGATGCATCTTTAACTGTCATGGATATAAGCGAAAAAAAGCAGTCATAAGTCTGCCCTGAAGAGGTAACCTCAGCACACATGGTGATTGTGTTGAAGCACAGTGAGCCAGTCAGACCTCCGAAGGATGTCAGAAACCAGCCAGATACCTCGGCTGGGCAATCTTCTAAGCCAGGGATGTGTCACCAGATGTTGCTGGACTCCTGTTCCCATTAGCCCCAGCCAGCTATATCGAGAGCTGTAGGCCAACACAATCAGCAGACTCCTCATCCGTGTCCTGAGCAGAGCTGAATCCTTAGTCTATCCCGAACCATCAGCATCAGCTGTACATATTCAGCGTTGACTAGTTTGCCACTTGATTCCCTACTGTACAGCATATTTGTCCCCAGTGCTTTGGGGCCACAGATTTGGAGGCTTATGTGCAAGATGGAAACAGAGTCCTCAGCCTATTGTCAAAGAAAGTGGTTGTAATGAACTCAGTACATTTGATGAGTTTCAAAACAAAACATGCAGGAGCTGTTTCCTTTCAATCAATGTCATAATGCTCTCTGTGTTGTCCAGGCTTCTAATACAGTCGTACCTTGGAAGTCAAACAGCTGAGTTCCCGAACTATTCCAGTTTGTGAACTATTTTTGGAAGCCAAATGTCCGACAGGGCTTCCGGGGCTTCCGATTGGCTGCAGGAGCTTCCTGCAGCCAATCAGAAGCCGTGCTTGGGTTTCTGAACGTTTTGAAAGTCTAATGCACTTCCGGAACGGATTCCGTTTGACTTCCAAGGTACGAATGTATGTTTCTTCCTCCCCCAGAAGCTCTGAAAGATTATATTGTCTGTATTTTCAGTAAAAAGTATTTTTTTTTTGGAAAAATAATAACAGACCAAGCAACGTTGACTCTCTGTGAGAAGCAAGTGTGATGTCCTTTTCTCCAAGCCTGGGATGTGGAGTGTCCTTCTTTCTTAAGGACAGAGATTCCTGAGCCAGACCCCTGGGCCACCTAGCTGAGTATTATCTGCTCTGACTGGCAATGGCTCTCTAGGGTTTAGGCTGGAGCTGTCCCCAGCCTTACCTGGAGACTCCAGCAATTGAACCTGCACTAGCACTGAGCTTTGGTCCTTCTCTTTCACCACCTGCGAACAGAACAGTGGTGCTCGTTCCAGTGATCATTTTTACCCTGCATTGTACTGTAATAGTTCTGAAGATATAAGCATTTCCTAAAAGATAAACAGGAACTTAATGTTCCTCTTATTCCTTTTGACTATGCTTCATGATCAGATGACTTGAAGATTGTGGCATAGCCATCTAAATATAAAAAAACAGAAGCAAATCTGTTTTGGAAAACAACACTATAAATTACATTGTGAGTAACACTTTCTGTGCCTTTTTCTTTTTCCTGTTATGCTCACCAGGGACCATATTTCTACCATACCATAGTCTAATCTGTTCATTTCACCTTCTGCTACCATTCCCCCCCCCATTAAAAATCCAATTTTATTTCACTAATGTTTTTTATTTTTATGATTTTGCTTATCTGTCACAGATTGAGAGGCTGATCTAATGGCACTAATATGCCTCTCACATTCAGACCTAGCTCTGGGGAGTTCACACTGCGGCCTCATTCAAAGTGGCCACCAACACTTTACCGCACATGTATTCTATCTGTGTGGACAACAGCAACAAACATACTGCACAATCAAGTTTAAATCAGAATGCAAAGCTTACGTTTAGAATTACAAGTTTTAAGTCATTGATTCCAATGGGGGGGTAAGGATGTGCTTAGCTTTCTCTCATTGAAATCAATGGGATTTAAAAGTCATGAACTTTGTTTGGATCATGCCCCTTGTGAAGAAAAAGAAGGGGAAGAGGAAGAAGCAGCAGCTAAATGGATATGAAATTTCCTTTAACACAGGGAGCTTTCTACTGGCTACCCTAATAATGATTAATATCCCAGTAGTCTTGAACCAAGTGGGAGAAGTCCTGTTTGGGTTCGGCTCCTGGTTTTGAGTGAATCTCAAAAAGTATTTTATTTGGTAAAAACAAATTGCCATTAAATCAAGCATAAAACCCCCCAAAGAAAACAGCAATAAGGGAACTTAGCTAGAGTTGAAACTACTTACTGCAAACAAGGGAAAAGACTAGCAGTGTAATAGTTCCAAGTGAATTCTTTTATTTTACTTTTGTCTTGCGTGTGTAGCAAAACTGCATTGGACTGACGGTTCATATTGTTGCCAGGTAAACAGGGAAAGCTACAGCCAAGCCTGACATGCCGCTACCTGATTTGCTTGTGTTTTTGCCAAAACAGCAGTGATGAGGTTATTCTGCATACTCATCCCGACAAGTTCGCAGCGATGCAAAGAAAGTTTGTAAAATTCCATTGCTGAGCTTTGCTTTTGTCCCCCCCCCCCACAAGTCTCCGCCTCTTGTAATTCAGCTGAATCATATCTGCTTTTTCCTCATGATCAAGAGAACAACGCACACTGTTTCTGCATGGAGTCCTTGAAGTGTGTGCTTGCTTATTTTGCATACATCTGAGCTTTCCCTACAAATGTCACAGGCGTCTGTCCTATTTAGGCTCATCACACAGGGGGAATGGAGATGAGAGAACACTTGATCCATCCCTTTCACCAACCCATTTCACCCCCACCCGTGACTCTCCATGAGTTGGGGGGCTATCTTCTAAGAACATAAGAAGAACCCTGCTGGATCTGGCTAGTGCCCCATCTATTCCGGGATCCTGTTCTTACAGTGGCCAACCAGATGTCTCTGGGAAAACTTCAGGCAGGAGCTGAGCGCAGCGGTGTTCTCTCCCTTTGTCCATCCCAGGAACTGGGATTAAGAGTCATAATGCCTCCAACTGGGGAGGCAGAACATAGTTATTTTTACTCATGTAAGCTCCCTGCACACTTTGGAACTTTAGAAGCTTATAGATGTAGAGAAGGCTCCCCCTTTGTTTTTTCATTCCATCCCTCTTTCTTACAGATCAATACAACGCTTCTGAGCCTGAGCCCATCAAAGTGGTGCACAACGAGATACAATGCAACCAGAATACAACCTCTAAAAACAATCAGACCACTTACGCAGACGCTAAAAGCAATCAAACCATTTTTACAGGTGTACAGTTGACATCCCATTATAACTTGGAGAGGTAAGCAGCACAAGAGGAGAGTGATTTGGGGGGGCGGGGAGCAGAGCTAGCATACAAATCTACTTTCTCCCTCATGTTCTTCTAACTGCACAGGGGATTAGGCAGTCCCAAACGGGCTTGCGATCCTTTCATTTCATCACCCTTTGACTCCATTGTCTACATCCATATATGATTATAAGTGCATCTGTCAACTGAGGCCAACAGTTCATGCACCCGAGGACCTGGGATCCAGTCCACACAAGCATAAAAGGTAAAGGTACCCCTGCCCGTGCGGGCCAGTCGTGTCCGATTATAGGGTTGTGCGCTCATCTCACTTAAGAGGCCGGGAGCCAGCGCTGTCCGCAGACACTTCCGGGTCACGTGGCCAGCGTGACGAAGCTGCTCTGGTGAGCCAGCACCAGCGCAGCACACGAAAATGCCGTTTACCTTCCCGCTATAAAGCGGCACCTATTTATCTACTTGCACTTAGGGGTGCTTTCAAACTGCTAGGTGGGCAGGAGCTGGGACCGAATGACGGGAGCTCACCCCGCCGCGGGGATTCGAACCGCCAACCTTACGATCAGCAAGTCCTAGGCACTGAGGTTTTACCCACAGCGCCACCCGCGTCCCTCTCACACAAGCATACGTCACAGTAAATCTGTTTGGGCGCAATCCTAACCCCAGCTGCCGCCTGGTGGGGCTTAATAAGATGGCGGGGTCATCGCTGCATCTGCAACCCTGCCAAGCACACTAGTCCAAGTAGGAGGTAGAGGCGGGACTGGGAGATCACTGCATCAGCCTGGAAAGTCTGACTTTTGGGTATGGGTGTTGCTGGCTGCAACATAGCAGTGCACAGTAGAGGAGCTCCATGCCAGCGAAGGTGCCCCTCTGCCCAATCCACCCACCCAGCACAACCCATAGACGGGTTTGGTTACAAGACCCTTTTATTCTCTTTGCATTTGACTGTAATAAATTAACGGGGTTATCTGTTTTCACATCAACCAGTCTCTTGTTATGCTACCATTTTACAGAAAGGGACTAGTATGAGTGTTACAAAGGAATTCACAGGGATTTCCCAGAGCTTTTCTATCTCCAGTCAGCTGTTGTAGATCCCCCCCCCAAAAAAAAACCCCAACTCTGCTTCTGGAGAGTCCCAAAATGTAAGACAAGAAGTGTTTGGAGAAAGTCAGGATTAGGAGAGACCAATATCAGGGAGAACATGCACACCACTTGTTTCCTTGTGAAAATCCTTGGGTGAAATGTGCTGGTCTCATACTCTACCACATGGCGGTGTGTGTTTGTAACCTGGCTGCCGGCAGCTGACAGCCCCTCGTGCTGGAATAAAGTCAGTGGGAAGCCCTCCTCTCTGGAGCTTCAGCAGTGGCGCTGCAGGAGACCATGCAATGAAGAAGGTTCCTCGCTGTGCTTATAACGATGCAATCAAAATTCGGCACTGTGGCAAGCGGGAGGGCGAAACTGAGGCTTAAGAGGTTAGCACCGGCTAATGCAGACCATGCAGAGCTCCCTTCGAAGTGTGACCTTCTGCAATGTCAGACGGGTAAAGGCAAGAATACATGATGCATTTCTTTACGCTGCTGTATCATGGCGCTTCATCTGTGCAATCCTACGGCACCGGGTTGTCCATCCATAACAGAGACGTTCTAATCTATGTGATCAACACATAGAGAGATAAATCATGTGGCACAGAGTTCCAGGGACTATACAAGCTGGGACTTCAGGTGGGGGGTTCCAAGCCTGAATCCTTCCTCACACCAAAGTCCTCCTGACTGTCAAGGGTGAGCTGGGAATCAGGAGCTGTGAATCGGTGGCCATTGCTGCCTCTGGTGAGAGCAAATTCCATAGTACTTCATGAAGTACTTTCTTATGACTGCCCTAAAGCTTCCAGCATCCCCTCTCCCTGTTGTGCATAGCTGTGTGATGGGGCTTTCTTTCCAGGGAGGTTGCCCCACTGAAACGCAGCACCTGGTAACTCCTGTGACCAGAAAGATAGGCAGCTGAGCCTGAGAGGCTGCTTGCCTGGATTTTCCACCAAGGCCTCTAGACAGCCTCTCCCTGGATTGGCTCCAAGGTTGTTTCTAGAACATGCTCACTTTAGAAATCCCCTGGCTAAAGAGTCAGCCTGGCTAAGTACTTTCTCTCCTTAGACGAAAGAGATACTGAAAGAGGTATCTCTGCGACCAAATGACCTTTGATAAGATTAAGGCAGAAGCCACAGAGCGGTTAAACCAATTGAACGAAGCTGCAAATCTTACATAAATTCAAAGTTGAGCTTATTCTACTTTAGCACATGCATGTGTGAAGGGACGGGTGAGATAAATCAGACTAGTTATTTGCTTCATTTTTTAATATTATAAATAATAACCCCCATAAGATATGTGAGTGTTTCTGGTTTCTTTTTTAAATGATTTGTTGTTGTTGTTGTTGTTGTTTCCTGAGCCTGGTTTGTTGCATTTCTTAAGGTCACGCTTTGATGCATCCAGATTACCATCCATTCAGAGGGGCTGCATGGACAGTCTCCCTTACCAGCGCTGCAGCAATGTGAGAGTGGCCAGAACTGGAACGGAACCTGTAGATGCTATGAATCACATGTCATATGGCCTGGCAAACTGGCATTGCTTCCCGCTGCAACCGGGGTGGCTTTCCCAAATGCTCAACCTGAAAGTTAGCCTAGGGTTGTCAAAAAGACAACACAGATGGCTGCTGCCTGATATTTAGTGGGAGAGAATTCCAAAGAGTAGGTGCCATGACAGTATGTACACACCCCGAATGCCTGATTCCTATAGCAAGCAGAACAAACCTCCTGATAAGAAGGTCCTCTGCAGGGGGCCTTCACCTGCAGAGCACAGTGATCGATTGGGTACAAAACGAGTGAGATGGGTTTTCCCCCCAGATGTTGCCATCAGCACAATTGTTCCTTGTAAATTGGAGCACCTCCTGCATGCTCAAGAGACAAAAATGGTGGCTAGGGGTGCCTTTTCTCCAGCTGTGTTTGGTATGGCATTTGCGCCCTTCCCTAGGGACACCCAGTCCAGCCAGTTACATGCGCTTTGGTAATGTGCCAATTGTATTATTGCAATGTGCTGTATGCTGAGGACTGCTTTTAGGTAAAGGGACCCCTGAACATTAGGTCCAGTCGTGGCCGACTCTGTGGTTGCGGCGCTCATCTTGCTTTATTGGCCGAGGGAGCCGGCGTACAGCTTCCGGGTCATGTGGCCAGCATGACTAAGCCGCTTCTGGTGAACCAGAGCAGCGCACAGAAACGCCATTTACATTCCCGCCAGAGCGGCACCTATTTATCTACTTGCACTTTGAGGTGCTTTCGAACTGCTAGGTTGGCAGGAACAGGGACCGAACAATGGGAGCTCACCCCATCACGGGGATTTGAACCACCGGCCTTCTGATCAGCAAGTCCTAGGCTCTGTGGTTTAACCCACAGCGCCACCCGCGTCCCGAGGACTGCTTTTAAGGAGTTTCAGTTTGTCAAAATGCATCTGCAATGGGTCTCACTGATGACCTTGGTACGGAGCATATCGCTCCAAGACTTCAGCAGGGTGGTACTTATGCACACTTCCCCCTCGTATTCACATTTTGGTGCACTTTATTTGGTTGGAGAACTGCATCACGAAATCCAGAGAAGTGTCAATTTTGATGGGCGACTGTGTTTCAGTTGATGCATTGTTTCAAAAAGGGCAATGTCACGTAATACCTTCTTCTACACATTGTAGTTTCAAGCTGCAGGCTAAATCCTGGCCTTTGAGGTTCAAGTGTTGTTAGTTCTGGTGCTGACTTCTTTGGTTTCTGTTTTGTGTGGTGGTGGTGATGGTCTGCCCTACTTTAGTTGACTGCTTGATTTCTTGTTCCTGGTTAAATTTCTTATGGTTTTTAATCTCTTATTATTGGTTTTAATTCCTGTTGGCCAGGGATGTCTGTCTGGTGCTATATAAGTTTTATCGAGAATAAACAGGCATACATGAATTACAGTCAGGTGTCTGGCAAAAATATATGCAAGATATATCACAAGGGCTCATCTGAGGAAGGCAAGACATTAACATTCCAATGTAATGGATAGTCAGTGAATCATACAATCAATTGGTCAGAGACAGTGTCAGATAAAGTGGTACTTGGAAGGAATTTGCCATCCATGTGACTGCTGACAAACAGGTCACAAAAAACCATGGTGCTAACCTTATCATTTTGGCACCAGGCAAATATATATTCCCCCCACCCTGTCATTTGTGCAGCACTAATAACATCATGTTATATCGTCAAATCTGTTTTAACCTATTTTTGAAATTTTATTTGTGTATTTTGTTTCTTCCTTGTAGATCATTTGGCACTTTTTAGTGGGAAGTGATATACAAAACCTTTTTATTGACCCTAGGAGTTTTTTGGGGGGGCGGGAGGGGGAATTTGAGAAGGGTCTATATTCACCCATTATTGGCTTATCATATGGTTTTAATGTATGTATTGTTAGCTGCTGTATGCTGTTTTTGAGAAGAATGGTATGATATACATTTTCAAAAGAAAGGGCTCTGTTTTAAAAGCGCAGAGGTGAACATCATAGAAGACTCTCACCTGCAAAAATGCCTCCCTGGCTCATGAACACATTTTGCCTCTGAGTAGAGGCATGTGACTCCTCTTGACATTTGACATGCCATTAAACACCTGTGCATACACCACAAAGCTAACTGTCATGTCTCGTATGAACTGGCTTTCCCTGGGAAGAAAGAAGAACCTCGCCCCATCTTTTCCAATTGCGAAGTTATTAAGCAACGCAAGAATCTGCCTTATGCTTATCCAGCCCATCTAGCACAGTCTTATCAGCACTGTCTGGCAGGGGCTCTCCTGGATTTCAGAGTCCCAGCCACTTGGAGCTGCTGGGGACTGAACCTGGGGAATTCTGTGTGCAAAGCAGATCCTCTGCCTCTGAGCTACAGGAAGGAAAGGATGATCTTATTTTTGTCCTCGCTCAGACACGCTCAGTACTATTCCACCCAGCGTGCTGCTGGGACCCAGGGGGATCTTTATAGCATCACCATGCAAAAATGTTTTAATGTGCACTCCCTTGGCAGGGTAAAAGGCCATTTCATAAACAGGAGATTGGTAGGGAATCCCTGTGGTGCAGCGACAGCTGCCTCTGCTGCTCTTGGGGGAACGTTCAGCTTGGCGCACTGTGCAGCAGCAGCAGCAGGATGTGGAATTCTCTCCGCACAGCTCAAAAAAGGTGCAGCATTTCAATGGGGAATGGAGCTAATCTCTCCATCGTTGTGGCTGAAGCTCACTTTCTTTAATAAACCCTGACGTTACGTGGCAAACTCCAGGGCCAACAGAATTAAATGGAGCCATCTGAAAGTGGCCTCTGCAACACAGATAAAGAGTCCACAGGGTGTGAGGGGCAAACCCCCTCTAAGCTTTCGCAAATCAACGTGGTCTTTAAGTGACCAGGTGCCTGAATAGGACCTTCTTCTCTTGAGGAAAAGATGTGGAACCCTATGGGGGCACACCGGGGGACTTGGAGAAATCTGGGTTAGTCCCAAGAGAACCCAAAGTACCCCGTCTCATAGGCATCTTGCCTGCTTCCCACCCCAATAACGTTTCTGACCATGTCCTGTGCTCTGTTTGGCCATATAGGCCCAGCTCCATCCAGTTCTCAAGTGAAAACATGGAAACAGACCTGATGAGAAGATGGTAGGAAGACCTGATTAGTTCGCCTTGGTAGGAAGGGCCTACTCAGGAAGAGGTCAGAGTGGATTCAGCTATGAGCAATGATTCAGCCGATAACTGTGAAGGAGAGGGGATGGCAGTGAGGAGAAAAGGCTCCCAGTCGCTGCTGGGCCCTTGTTGGGAAGACAAATACCTGCTGAGCTCTCTTCCTAGGTGCTCAACACTCAGTGCTCATCATCCGAGGCAGCCAGCTAGTTTTCAGGGAGGGCAAGAACATGCCCTGTAGCATATACAGCACTGCCCTGCAATGGAAGTGACTGACCAGAGGGCCTTATGGGAAACTGCTGCCCCACACTACCACAGCATGTGCTGCCAGAGGCGGTCACCTCACCTTGCCTCACAGTAGGGCCGGCCCTGCTGCTCCCATGTCCTCTGTACACTGCAGAGGGGTGAGAGAAGACGTCACTCTTTCCTTGTATGTGTCTCGGGCAAGTGTGCAATCAGTGGCAGTCACAAATGGTGCCTGATTACAAAAGCTAATTGCAATCTAAGAATCCTTGGATTCCCCGCGGCAGTTAATGAACATTCTTAGCTGAATCCAAGCTGTGGTGTTGCTTTGGCTTTCCAGAAATGGGCCAGGAGCACATTTCTGACTTTAGTACTGCCTTCGAGCAGAACTATGTGATAGAGAAATTGCTGAGGAGCTCAGGTGATCTAGTGAGTACGAAGGTGATTGTGGGACCACAGAAATAAATCAGCCAAGAGAGCTGAACACACCCTTGGCAGCTGTGTCTTACCACACCCTTCAGTCCTTTCTGCAGGTAGGTTCATGTGCAGAGTGTAAACACAACCCAGAACTCACCCAAGGAATAAATAAACTTGCACATGTGTTCAATGTCACACAAAGAACACTCTTTTCAGTAAGCTGCATTTTTTTTAAAAAAAGAAACAGGTAAGTGAAGGGCATTTTGGGCTATGTAATGGGAACAGTTTTGCTCATTTGACAAATTATAATTGCAGTTATGTTTAAGCCACAGCACTCAAAAAAAGCCCTCACTAAAAACTTCTGTACAAGTTTAGCAAACATGGGATAATAGGAGAAGTCCTCTGGTGGAACAGTAACTGGCTAAGGAATGGGAAGCAAGAAGTTGGAAGAACTGGACAGTCCTCCCAATGGACGGATGTAGAAAGCATTGTTATTGGGACCTGCAATTTTTAACTTTTTTGTATGTTTAGACATCTGTTTGGCCACTGTATGAACAGGGTGCTGGGCTTGATGGGCCTTTAGTCTGATCCAGCATGGGGTTCTTTAGTTACGTTCACAGTTTCGGGATGGAACGTTCTTACTGATGCAATTGCGATCTCCTAAGCAAAACTAAAATAGCATATTTGAGGAATGTCATCTTGAAATTTACTCTTAGTGCTTTTATTTGGGTTCCCTTCTCCCTGTTAATACATTATTATTTGTTTTAAAGAAGGGCAATTTGGATGATAAACACAGCAGCTAAACTCTGCAGCATGAGAGACTTACTAAATCCTGCCTTGAAGTTCATAACCGCGCTCAGCTGTGCATTTTGAAATCAGTATTTTTTGGGAAACATACAATAAAGTCATAGCACAGCAATATAGTACATGTGTGTATTTCTTACACACATTTCCCCTACCACAATCCCACAGAACAGAATGTTCTTATCAGCTTTCTTAAGTTTTACAAGAGAGACAGAAACATAACAAGATATGTGTGGGTTTTAAAAAATCTTACTTATTTCACATTCGGCACCCCCTTGCCATAATCCCAATTTGCCTGTATTCATAGCTATGCAATGAAAGAAAACACCTCCTCTGCTTATTTCCAGGGCTTGTAGAGGTCATGCTAACCTACTGTTTTATCTTCCTTACCGAGTTCCATTGGACATATTAGTAGAGTGGGTCAGCATATAGTACCAGAAATGAGGACATCCAGGTTCAAATCCCCATTGAGCCCCATAGCGTGATGGACTAGTCATTCTCTCTCAGCCTGGCTTCCTTCACCCTTTGTTATGAAGCTAAGGGTGCTGTATGTGGGAGCCATATTACACCCACTGAGCTCCTGGAAGGAAGGCAAGATAAAATGGAATAAATCCACAGTGAACCACTTCTAGAATCATTATGTGGGAAATGTATGTACTAGATCTCAGAACAATGCCTTTTAATGTTGCAGTGTGTGCCTTCTACATTTCTAGCATTGCTTCAAGGAGTGTAGATTCCTAACACAGAGAGGGTCTTGGGTCTTCACAGTAGCACACTGATAAACATCATCATGTTTGGCTTTACCCCACAAAGGGAAGCTGCACCACCAAACCATTCTTTGCTGAGCAGCTCTTAAAGGTGGAGGCTTCCATTAAAGGCAAGGCGAAAGGCAGTTTTCACAAATCTGGTACCTTCCAGATGTTCTGGACTATAACTCCCACCCGATGCTGGTTGATGGGAGTCACAGTTCAGAAAATCTGGAGGATGACAGGTTGGCTAAGGCTGGCTTCAGCCACTCTGATTCCCATTTCCAATTGGGTTCCTAAAATGAATGGTACAGTGCTTAACTTTCTCTGCAATCATGTTTTGGATGTTTGGATGAAAAAGGAACGAAGCAAGCAACTCCAGTGGTGCCCTCTATTATCGTTAATTACTTCCCCCTCTGACTGTGTTTCACAGCAGAGCAACTGAAAGAGAATAAAGCCCATCACGTGCCATTGTTTTCGCTTTGTTCCTTTGGATGGAAAAACAGAATGTCCTGCCAATCTGAAACATACAACTTTCTAAGAAAGTTACATAAGTACTTTGTTCTTGGCACCTGGGGATCAAAATTATCCCGTCTCTTTCCCTTTCCCCAGCCGCCCCCAACACACCCCGCATCCCAAAAGAGATACATGAGAAGGCCTGGGCTGGAAATGTCTTACACACTGTTTTGAGCATTCTCTACCCATTAATGAGAAAAAGAAACTACATTCAGAAATTACCAAATTGGAGAGAGAAAACATTCAGTGAAATTCCCATGGGTGGGATGTGCAGGTTTTGTTGCACTTTCCTTACTCTTGGGATGGACAAGGGATTTGGGGAGGACTTTTTCTTTCATTCTACAAATCTTCTTTCTAGTCGTCTGTATGCTATGGCCTGACTAGGGGACCACACTTCCCAAAAAACCTATAGCATTGGTCACATCATGTGCCTCCACTCAAAGAATTCTAGGAACTTTGGAGGAAGCCATGTTCTTTAAATGTGCTTTAAAGGTCAACCTTGATTGTGCTTTCCTGAAAGTGTGGAAAGCCACAGAAACTGGTGGGCCTGACAGCATTTTTTTTTTTTTTTTTTTTTTTGGTGAAGTAGTTTTTAAGTGAAGTAGTGCTAAAATGTTTTTAAAAGGTAAAAGGTAAAAGGAAGGACTGCAGGATCCCTCAACTGGCTATAGAACCACAGTACTATCTGCGTTCTGTTGCTATGCTGTGTTCACTAGCTCCTTTTTGCCCAGTGAACTACCTCACAGGCCTGTCATAAGTGATATCCCAACAGATTTTTTGTGCTCTCTAGGTTGCATAGAACAATTGAAACCATTTTGGAGCCCACACCAAACAGTTCAAGAAAGGCATGCATCTAGGTGTCCTGTTTCCTAAGACACTGGTTGGGCTAAAAGTGTACCAAATTTCAGGTTTCAGTCCCATAACACCACCATGTTGGTACCATTACTACAAGGGAGCGGGTGGCGCTGTGGTCTAAACCACTGGACCTCTTGGGCTTGCGGATCAGAAGGTTGGCAGTTCGAATGTGCACGATGGGGTGAGCTAACTGTTGCTCTGTCCCAGCTTCTGCCAGCCTAGCACACCATAAATAGGTACCACTGGGGCAGGAAGATAAACAGCGTTTCCATGCACTCTGGCTTCTGTCACAGTGTTCCATTGCGCCTGAAGCGGTTTAGTCATGCTGGCCATATGACCCAGAAAGCTGTCTGTGAACAAACGCCGGCTCCTTCAGCCTGAAAGCGAGATGAGCGCCACAACCCCATAGTCGCCTTTGACTGGATTTAACCATCCAGGGCTCATTTACCTTTACCTTTTACCTGCCATTACTACAATTATTATTTTTTTATAAGATATTTATTAAGATTTTCAGAAAATTACAATATAAAAATGAAAAAGAAAAAGAAAATACAAAGTTACAATATAAAAAAGAAAAAGAAAAAGAAAATACAAAATACAAAATAAAAATGATTAAAAACCACTCAATTTTTCCATTACTTATTTTTCCTTAGCTTGTTTCCCGGACCTCCTCATACCTCCCTTTTTTGTATTCCAGTTCAATTTGTTGGTTCAGCAAATCCTTACCCTCTTTATTTATCCTAATCTTTGGTCTTAAAATAGTAACGTTAGATTTTCACCTATTAACAACCCATTTTTCATATTCCCTTAAAGCATTACAGCTGGAAACCACTTAATTTCTCATCATTCTAACATTCATTAATTTTACAATGTTTCTCTAGATAGTCTTTGAATTTCTTCCAATCTTCTTCCACTGACTCTTCTCCCTGGTCTCGGATTCTGCCAGTCATTTCTGCCAGTTCCATGTAGTCCATCAGCTTCATCTGCCATTCTTC
The DNA here is from genome assembly GCF_964106645.2 of Podarcis pityusensis. Taxonomy (NCBI): domain Eukaryota; kingdom Metazoa; phylum Chordata; class Lepidosauria; order Squamata; family Lacertidae; genus Podarcis; species Podarcis pityusensis. The sequence continues at coordinate 88,695,930 of NC_138029.1, read as the reverse complement.
CAGAGTGGGTAGATCTTGTGTCTTCCAATACTTTGCAATGAGTATTCTTGCTGTTGTTGTGGCATACATAAAAAAAGTTCTGTCCTTCTTTGGCACCAATTGGCCGACTATGCCTAGGAGAAAGGCCTCTGGTTTCTTCAAGAAGGTATATTTAAATACCTTTTTCAATTCATTATAGATCATCTCCCAGAAAGCCTTAATCCTTGGGCACGTCCACCAAAGGTGAAAGAATGTACCTTCAGTTTCTTTACATTTCCAGCATTTATTATCGGGCAAATGATAAATTTTTGCAAGCTTGACTGGGGTCATGTACCACCTGTATATCATTTTCATAATATTCTCTCTTAAGGCATTACATGCCGTAAACTTCATACCTGTGGTCCATAACTGTTCCCAGTCAGCCATCATTATGTTATGTCCAACATCTTGTGCCCATCTAATCATAGCAGATTTCACCGTTTCATCCTGAATATTCCATTTCAACAACAAGTTATACATCTTTGACAAAATCTTAGTTTTGGGTTCTAACAGTTCTGTTTCTAATTTTGATTTTTCCACCTGGAAACCAATTTTCTTGTCCAAATTATATGCCTCCATTATCTGATAATAATGAAGCCAGTCTCACACTTTGTTTTTTAATTTCTCAAAACTCTGCAATTTCAGTCTATCTCCGTCTTGTTCCAAAATTTCCCAATATTTCGGCCATTTGGCCTCCATATTGAGCTTTTTCAGAGCTTTTGCTTCCATCGGTGACAACCACCTTGGGGTTTTATTTTCCAATAAGTCCTTATATCTTATCCAGACATTAAACAATGCTTTCCTGACAATATGGTTTTTAAATGCTTTATGTGCTTTGACCTTGTCATACCACAGATATGCATGCCATCCAAATACATTGTTAAAACCTTCTAGATCCAAAATGTCAGTGTTTTCAAGAAGCAACCATTCTTTCAACCAGCAAAAAGCTGCTGATTCATAGTAAAATTTAAAGTCTGGCAGGGCAAATCCACCTCTTTCCTTTGCATCTGTTAATATTTTAAATTTTATTCTAGGCTTCTTGCCCTGCCTGACAAATCTAGAAATATCTCTCTGCCACCTCTTGAAACAGTCCATTTTGTTCACAATTTGCAATGTTTGAAACAAAAACAACATTCTAGGCAATACATTCATTTTTACCGCAGCAATACGGCCCATTACTACAATTATTATACCCTAATGAGTAAGTGCTCATAATCAAATCAGTCAATCAAGCCCAAACATTTTCATATTATGTAATGCACTTTGGCAAATTCCTTTTCAAAATGCCTGGCAATTCTCTTAGTGTAAGCATGTTTTGCTTGGCTCACCCGAAAAAAAGGCAGAGGCGGATGAATCAAGAATTCTGAGGAGAAATGCCATTGGTTCAACCTGTCTTCAAGTTTATCTTCTCCATGTTGAATGGAAAAACACTGTTTCCAACGGTCATGCTTCACAAAATTCTACCAGTCTAGCTGACATAAAATAAAAACGGTGACATTCAGAAAACCAGCAGGAAAACATTTCAGTCTCCCAAGACACTATGGTGCTGACCTGAAAGTCACCATTCTTCCACAATGGAATGTCAATGAAAGACTTCAACAGATAACACCCCCCCCCCCCCCAGAAAGCAAAGGTAACAGTGTTCTCTCATTTTTATTTTTATTCTTTAATCCAGAATCCACATCAGGGTGGTACCTTAATTGGGCCAATAAAAATTTCAAAAAAATGGTGTGCAACTGTTCTCCAGAACTTCACATCAGACTAGATGGTAAACAAAGCAAGGATGGAGGAAGAAGACTAGATGGTAAACAAAGCAAGGATGGAGGAAGAAGAAAATTGGGTTATATTCTGGCCATGGTGTTGTTACACAAACTGTTATACAATGGTTAGCAAAAGACATCATGTGTAGGGCTGCCATATTTCAAAAAGTAAAAACCAGGACACCCTGAAAGCTGTTGAACTTTTTTTAGGAAGACTCCAAAATTGTTGAGCAACAAGTTTTAAACAAGCCCCAAAGTTTTTGGTTTTGAGCCAAAACCCCGCAAATTTTCAATTAACTTGCCTAAGATCAGAATCCCCCCCCCCCCGACGTCAATTCCACCTTTGAAATCCCAGTCGTCTGGGGAAAACTGGACATGTGGCAGCCCTAATCATGTGACCTTAAGAAGGACTGTAGCACAGTGGTAGGGCATCTCCTTTACATGCACACGTGAAACCCTAGAAAGCCCTGGGTAGTCCATATAGGCAATACTGAGCTAAGACGGACTAATGGTAGAAGGTAGCTTCCTGTATTCCTGTCTTGAGATCTTGTGCAAGAGATTGTGTGAGGCTTGGTCGTAGCATGCATCTTGAGAAGTTGCGCAAAACTGTGGAAGAGATTGCACAATCTCAAGATGCTGTGAAATAGGGCAATGGAAGTGGAAGCACACCTCTGGATTTCAGTTCCCTTGTCTTCTGCAAGAATATTACAGGATCTGGGAAAGCATTCCACTCATGGTAGGACACTTCTGCATCCATTCCACTATGATGGGCTAGAAGAATGATTTTTTACTTTGAGGAAAGTAATTCTTAATGTTGTTTTGACTTTAACGACTAATGTTAAATTCTCTCCCCGTGTGCCTTTCTGAATCATCGTCATTGTGACCATCAATGTTTATTGTTGTACCAAAGGTTATCATAATATAAAATTAGAATATAAGAATCATATACCATGGGACTGACTTCTGAGTAAATATGCTTATGAATAAAAGGTAAGGAAACAGGACTTTTGAAAACAAGGTGAGAGGTCTCCTGTATTTGGGCAACTATTCCATTTTAAAAACCAAAGCAACCTTTGCAATTAATCAAATATTAGTTTGTCCAATTGCAGTGTTTGAACTGCCACAGCAAATACAGTGGCATGACTGGAAATGTATTTTTCTGTGTTTCCAAGGGACTTCGAAACTTCCGCCGTTCATTCACCATGGGAAATCTATCCAGAAATATTCTCATTATTTGTTGGACAATACAACAAATAAAGTCCTCTGTTGCCTGCAAAGAAATATACAGAAACAATGGTTTACACAGATCCCAGTATTGTCGCTTTCAGTAATCTTGTAATGACTGAGGTCTGTGTAATCTGAGGTCTATGCTATATTTTATGTATGTGAGACTCTTTGCACCTAGCAGCTTGTGGGGTGGAGTGCACAATTCAGGACTGGGATGAAACAGAGGAGTTGCAAATAGCAAAAAGGCTCCCTCCTTTCTATTTTTCCACTCCCCTGTCCATTGCCAATAGACCAACCCACTTATTCTACTTACATTCCAGTGGTGAAGTCTTGCAACTTGAAAGGAAAAGTTAGTTAGGCGTGGAATGTGGCACCTCAAATAAAGAATTGCAAAATGGTTAAGATGCTATTGCATAGTGATAGGGAACCTCTGGCTCTCCAGATATTGCTGGACTCCAATTCACATCAGCCCAAGACAGAGATTATGTGGATTGTGGTGCAGTTACATCTGGAGAATGACAGATTCCTCTCAACTGTTGCAGATTGGGTGGGTTAGCTCCCAGTTCCATTGAAATCAAGTGCAAAACCCAAGTAACTATATCCAGCCATGGCAGTTTAACTGGACTCTGCATCGAAACCAATGCCAGCTTTTTCACAATATATTTTTCACACTTCATAATTTTAAAATATCTGATCTAATAGTCTTGTCAGCTGCAGGCTTGTAATAATTGGATATGAATAATTTAAAAAATCTGAGCTGGCTATACAAAGGAGACAGAGACCTGTGGCAATATGATGCTCACTCTACAATTGTTTAATATGTGAATCGGTTTGGCATTGTTTACAGATGCCTGTTTGTTCAAGAATGACACAGTGACAACTCCAAATGCATTACTGCTTCAAGAAACAGAACTTGACAAGAACATTTTTTTTTGCCCATGTGCAGTCATCTCTACTTGACTATAAGAGACTGAAATAAACTCTTATGGATTCACACCTGTATTCACACAGCCAGAACCTTGGGGCATATTCTGTTCTTGGAAGCACACATATACTGTTAACAGCAATGCACCAATTGAACTGAGCGGCAATGATATTTTTACTTGTTTTTAGGATTCCAAGCCATTGTGTGCCTTTGGGGCAGCACTACAGCTGGGGGAGAAGTCCAACAAGCTTTGCATTTTACTATGAAGCTGCCAAATTCAAAATTCTCAAAACAATGTGTGAACAGAAATTCAGTTATCCTTCAAAATTCACCCTGATCCAAATTTTACGGGACTTTTCTCCAACCAAACAATTGTTTGCAAAAATGCATATGATGGGGGAAATGTGCGTAAAATACATCTATCAAGTGAAAAAAACCCAAAGAAACATGCATTCTATTTGGGGAAATTGCTTGCAAAAATGTGTATAAATGTGTCAAAAATACATACATACCAAAATTCAAGGGAAATTTGAAGTAATGTGCTGACAAATTTTCAAAAAACCTCAACAAATTGCTGCAAAAATGTGGTGAACTGAAGATTGGAAAAATGAGAAACTGAGAGAAATGAAAATTGGTATTTGTCCAGACCTAGGCAGCCCCATTCATTTTGATAGGGCTTGCACATGATAACTTGAAGGATTGTGTTATTCATGCCGTGTGTACATAAAGGTTATGTTTGGCTTTGATGGTGAGTAGGTTTCTTATCTAGATTGGTGAAATTTGACACAATTTGAAATTCAAAAATGAAAGTTGCAAGGCTACATTTTGGAATACGGTATGGATTCTGAAGTTCAAGTCTTATTTATTTTTCCAAAGCGTTATCAAATCCAGACTGAAGAGTACTTTCCAAGTTGGGTCAGCAGAACACACCCGAGTAAGTCACATATGAGTTTTCTCTGCAATAACTGAAAGACGATAATTTTGAAGGGCAAATATTAATTTGAGATCAAACACCAAACTTGAATCCCAGTGGCCAAAGTGATATTTGCATTCCAGAGGAAATATAATCCTGAGCATTCTCTTGCAAACACATAATGTAAGGATCATATGATGATGATTTTGTATCCAGCATTAATTTCAATGATACCAGAACAGTATGCAGTTTTTAGGACCTATCTACACATTAGTTTTAAAGCTCTTTGAAACTGGCTTCGCTATCATGGCTTCCCCTAAGGAGGGGTTGGGATTTTTAGGTTTGTGAAATGCTGAGAAGGTTGCTAGAGATTGTTATGTACTTAATACAACTGAAATGACCTCCCCCTAACTCCCCAATTCCCCTCACACAGAGAGACAGGCAGACTCTCTGTACAGGAGACACCTTTCCATGGTGAGGGTCTTTCTCAGCTGAATTGTGGCTCACCAAATGGGAGGATGCTGACCAAAGTGGGAAAATAAGACATGATCAGCACTTCCCTGTGCCTCCCTCTCTATGGGGGTAAGAATTCCAGGCAAACAGTTCTGACACAGCTCAGTGAGAGGGTGACAATGATCTTTACAGAGCTGTTCCTCCCCCATCGCTCAGTCATATACCATCTGAGTTCTAGGAAAGAAAGAGGGATTGAGGTTTCATATTACTTAGTAATGCTAATAACAATGCAGGCAGTCATAATGCAGGTTTTATGCAGGGATTACTTTGCACTTTACAAAGATTAACCGAGGCTCACATTTAATGATATATTATGATACCTATGTTCCAAGGGTGGGCAACAGAACCAAAAAGAAATGAAATGAGCCGCCAAGATCAGAGTTAACCGACTTGCACAGCAGTCAGGACATTTATTTATTTGATCAAATATTTCAATTAATGAAATATATATATATATATATATATATATATATATATAATTCAAGTCTACAGCACATCCACAGATATGAAAAGAGTGGGTGCATGAAAAGAATTTTTCCTCTGCCTGGTGATTTTATTTCACAAACCTGTCAGCACTCGGTGGAAGGTATCTGGACACTGGAGCACATCAAGAAAGAGAAAAATAACCTGATGACCTGTTGGCTTAACTTCAGTGCCAAGTAAAGGAAATATAAATGATGGGTACTTAAAGGGCTTCAAACCATCTTTGCCAACCTGATACCCTCCAGATGTTTCAAAACTCAACTACTATAAGTTCCATTTGTAGTCCAAAACATGTAGAGGGTTGATGAGTGAAAGCTGATTTAAAGATACAGGGGGGATGTCTTATTAAGAGATTGAGTTCCTTGAAGACAGATCATGCTGAACTAATCCAATATCCTTTTCCAAGCAGATGGCTGGTCTCAACAAAGAAAGACAGGCAAAGGCCCCATACAGACCATCTCTATGTATTATATGTAGAGAAGGAGGATGCAGGCCTGTCTTGCAGGCCCTGCCCCACATACCGAATTATTATTCATAATACTATATTAATAGTGTTTATTAAATTTGTACACTGCCCTTCATCCAAAGATCACAGGGCAGCTCACAACATAAAAATACAAAATGAGAACACAAAGTATATGCTAAAACAAGAACAAAAACAAACCAATAACCGCCTTCCAACAAACACATTTAAAAGGCCATTTGTTGTTGTTGTTGTTTAGTCGTTTAGTCGTGTCCGACTCTTCGTGACCCCATGGACCAGAGCATGCCAGGAACTCCTGTCTTCCACTTCCTCCCGCACTTTGGTCAAAGTCATGCTGGTAGCTTCGAGAACACTATCCACCCATCTCGTCCTCTGTCGTCCCCTTCTCCTTGTGCCCTCCATCTTTCCCAACATCAGGGTCTTTTCCAGGGAGTCTTCTCTTCTCATGAGGTGGCCAAAGTATTGGAGCCTCACGATCTGTCCTTCCAGTGAGCACTCAGGGCTGATTTCCTTAAGAATGGAGAGGTTTGATCTTCTTGCAGTCCATGGGACTCTCAAGAGTCTCCTACAGCACCATAATTCAAAAGCATCAATTCTTCGGCAGTCAGCCTTCTTTATGGTCCAGCTCTCACTTCCATACATCACTACTGGGAAAACCATGGCTTTAACTATACGGACCTTTGTCGGCAAGGTGATGTCTCTGCTTTTTAAGATGCTGTTTAATTAGCCAAGGGCCTGGGAAAAGAGGAATGCTGTCACCTGCCACTTAAAGATCTGTCATGAAGGCGCCAGCCAAGGTTACCTCCACTATCCTTTCGTGCTATTTTATACCATAACCTAACCTAGATTTATGCAGGTTCTAATGTGATGCTGGTTCTAATGACAACACCCGAGGACGCTCTCTCTGATCTGTCTCCAGTGTTTGCTGCAGACGAAGAACAATTATGTGTTCACATTTGACTTTCTGGATGAGATGCTTGGCTGCCCACATTACTTTGCCAGGAGGCTTGAGGAAACCCAGTACTGTATATCATGCAAGCTTAGTCTGTGGTATATTCATGTCTTTTGGCTGTTTCACAAAGGAAGAGGCATAAAAGCTTCCTGGGACTGCTTCTCTACCTCATATGGCATAGCAATTCTTGACAAAGAGCTCATGTTGAACCCCAGCGCAGGCTTTGCTAATCTGCTGCCCTCCAAATGTTGTTGGATTGCAGTTCCCATCAGCTCCAGCCATCCTGATGATGGTCACTTCCAGATGACCTGTTTTATTGAGCATTCATCCTGATTTGTTGGCACAAGGTTTGCAGGGAGGTTAGACAATGGCAGCGATTTATTGAGCATTCATCAGGATTTGTTTGCTGGGAAATTAGATGGCATTGTGTCGAGCAATCGTTATCCCATTTTCGCTATCATTTTGCTTATTGCAAAAGTCCAATTTCAAGATGGGGAAACAAACTGGTTTGTCATGCAAGAACTCCAAATCAACTTTTTTTAAATTGTGCAACCTGAATTTGCCAGAATTCCACGTGAAAACTGCAACCGTCTGGAATAGCCCAACCTTTAGTTGCCTTCGGACATCCTACTGATAGGCCTCACAGTACCAAGTGACATAGCTGAGCTACTGCCAACAGCCCAGCACTGCCTCCTTGCTGGTGCCATTCCTCCTTGGTCCATGGCACTGCCACCACAACCTCCTTGTCTCCCTAGCCCCGCTGTTTATGGAGAGGTTCCACCCACCCATTTATCTGCCAATAGAAGGCAGTGGAGTTGGGGGCAGGATAAAAGAGAGGATCTGGGTTCACCAATTCTTCATGGTGTGTGTGTGTGAGATGCTGAAGGATCTGTCCAAAACTGAACTGGCCCTATCTGCTGAATAGGGGTTGAATGGTGGATTGGGAACACTGGTAGGGATGCCTTTGTCCCACCATAACTTACTGCTTATGAATGCAGCAGAGCTTATATTCATTTGTGAGGCTTTCCTGCCTCCCCTTTCCATTTTTCCATCTGTGTAGGGTATGGAAGACAGAGGGAAGAGCAGGTGGAAATCCCCCTCTCCTTGAGAGCAACGTGGAATCCAACCCATTCTTTGTTTCACCACCATTTTACCCTGCCCTTTCCCCAAAGATCTCAGGGCAGAAGAGACAGGCAACTTGCACGATCACATCATGGAGCTACTGTCCATGATGGCTGGGCTCTGACTCCAGGGTCAGAGGCTATATGCTGAGAATCGCAGGAGGGGAGAGAGCTCTTGTGCTTGGGTCCTGCTTGTGGGTTTTCACACAGGCATCTGGTTGGCCACTGTGGGAACAGGATGCTGGACTAGATGGGCCATTGACTTGGTCCAGCCAAGCTCTTCTTCTGAAGTCCTTCCCATGAGGGTCTCTTGCTTTGCCTGCAGTTGAACTTGATCCTGAAAAGCTGAGCTGTTGGAACTGGCTTTTATAGTAGTTATCCAGCCCATGCATGTTCCTTCTTATTCACAGTGCAAACATTTTGGCTCCTCTGCCCTCCTAAGTCATACTCCTTCCAAGTGTAGTCAGATATAATTATACAGCCGCAGGGACTTTTGATGTCTGACTTCAGCTGCTCTGCCCTGCATCTGCTAACAGCGTAATGTGCTACTTCTAAGCTGCTGCACTGGCCAATAAAACTGGTTTGAGTTTCTGTCACTACAAAGAACTCAAAGAAGGGGGCTTTGGGCATTTCGGCTGGATTGACAGAGATAGGGAACTGCTTTCTCCTTTGCTCTCCTTTCGTCATATTAATAAGACACACATGGAAATGCATAAATGTACTGCCTGTGAGGAGGCCTGTCAGTGTTGTCAGCACACTGGGAAGAATATTTTCCATGTTGCCTGTCTCCTTACAGCCCATCTTTCATTTGCATGTGACCTGGACAAATGTGTCACCCAAACTGATGCAGTCATCAGACTGTGGAAAAGCATTGGAGGAAGCTGACAGCACAGCACAACCCTATCTGTGCCTATTCTGAATCAGGTCCCATTGAGTTTGCAGCAGCTTACTCCCAGGTATAGCTTAAAGTCACAATGCCCTCTCTTTTGTTAATGATGGAACACATTTGGTGATGTTCAAAGGGCACTGTTAGGCTGGGTGATTTTGAATAACATGCAAATAATTGAAACGGCACGTTTCTTTGCGCTATTTATTTTTTGTTTTATTTTATTTAACATATTCCCACCCTCCTTTTTCAGGGGAGGAGAGGAACCCAAATAGGCACCCAAAGCAATTTGCAAGAAGAGTTAAATCAATCTATCAATTGGAACATGCACACCAGTTACAAACCAATTAAGCAACAATAATACATAATCAATACAGGAATAAATGATGAATCAGCCTAAAAAAAGAGAGAAAGACATTCTGAAACAGAATCACAGAACTGTAGAGTTGGAAAGTACCTTGAGGGTCATCTAGTCCAACTTTCTAGTCCATCTAGTCTTGCTTTGTTTTAGCCAACAAGCAAGTATTACCTTGTATGAGTGGGTCAACCAAAGCAGAAAGTTCTGGGCTTCCTTTGGGCACCTGTCTGGTCACTGTGGGGGAAAGAATGCTGGACTAGAGGGATCTTTGGTCTGGTCCAGCAGGACTCTTCTTCCATTCATAAGATTAACCTCAAGTATGGAGGGACATCATTTGATAGGATGGAACATGATACCCAGCCCAGCCCATCTTTCTGACTTTCTTCTGTGGTTGAGGAACAAAGTATCATTTTCCTTTCTCACCTGAGTGTAGTCTGTCTGGCCATGTAAGGCAATGGTGGCAGCTTGCATTCTAGATGCACCACAGTAGCATGCAACTGGAAGTATGGCTACAGAGTCCTAGACCTCTTATAATGAACTGCAAGGATGTGCTGGGGAATGGGATGGTCTGTAACACTAATGCCCACAATGTGTGGGTGTCAGATGTTCCACTTGGGTGTATCCTAGTTCCAATATGAGCTTTGCACAGACATGTCTTAAATTGCTCGGGACAGCTTTTTCAAATTCTCCTTTCCGCAAGAGCAGCCTGCTAAGAGACTCGATCCCAGCTGGTCCTACTATAATATTGATCTGTAATATTAAAGTGTGATTGATACTCTTGGCCAGTGATTTACAATGAATTTATTCTAATGGATCTATAGAAGAATATCAGGCAGTCTACAGTAAGATCAGAAGTGGCATGAAAGTTGCCCAAAGGTAATCTTGCTCATCGTCATCATTACCTAGTTTTCCCTCTCTGCAAGGTGCAATTGCAAATGAGGCAAGGGTACCCTGGACTCATTAGAGCATACTCTCTGTTTGTGTGGCACTGTCTTGAAGCACTGTGTCATTGCTGGCACCAACCTGAGGTCCAATGAACTTGCAGGCACCTGTGTCCCAGTGTTGTCTTCACTGCACAGCTTGACTACAGCAAGCAAACAGATGCAGACCATGCGGCCCACTTAGCCTAATGCATCCAAAGCTGCCACTACAGAGGCTGAAAGATGCTTCTGCACATCAAACCCCCATGCAAAATTAACAAGCAAGGGAAAGGCTGGTGTATAGCAGGTGTTATCAGACTCCCATCAGTTCCAGACAGTAGAGCCAATGATTAGGGATGATGAGAGTTGGAGTCCAACAACATCTGGTGAGCCAAAGGCTACCGATCTCAGCATTACAGCATTTGATCCCTCATTTGCACTCAGAAAAGGCACCGCCAGCAACCAATACATCACATGGGGCTTCTGTTCATCTGTTTTGACTCCAGTTATTGGCAGAATAAAGTTCTGGAAGTGCATATAGCTGGGGATGTTGACTGACTGCCTACAGGGAAAGGCCAAGAGCTCTGTGGTCGACCACATGCTTTTCATGTAGAACGCCCCATGTTCAAGCCCTGACTGGGAAAGTTCTCTGTCTCAGAGAGTCATTGTAGGCATTACCGACTTAGATGGACCAACAGTCTGATTGAGTGTGAGGCAGCTTCCTGTGTTCAAGGGGAGATGTGCTGCAGCAGGACAGTTGCTGAAGCAGTGTTTCATTCAGCCTGTTTCTAATCTGTATCTCTAGAACCTGCTCTCCTGACTCCTTGTTGCAACAGCTTTGGACAGGCTTGCTTTTTTGGATCGATGCCGTGCCAGTTCCTCATGATACATTCTTGGTTAACCACCACTGTTTTCCCTGTGGAACATCTGAGCACCACCACTGGCTGGCATGTGATGGTGGGGCAAAGAATAGCAACAAACAAGTGGAACAGGCACAGAGGATGATGCCTGAAACAATTTCTCCCGTAGATCAGGCCCTGCCTCTGACAGATCTACATGAAATTGAAGCCTGTAGCCAGGACCTTATCGAGCTTCAGATCGAGCTGGAAAACCGATCCAAAACTTCTCTGTGCAAAGTGAACTGAAAGCTCCTGATAGCATCAGTTAGATGAGTTGATGGCAGCCTTAATTCCTTACAAATGTGAAACTGTTTTGTTCAAGGGCTGACTCAGAAATTAAGAAGCTTGCCAAGTTGGAGAGCCCAGGGATGTTTGGTTCAGATGGTATCCCTGGTAACCAATTTAGATGTCACATTCCCATACACGGTTCCTTACATACATAATGAGACTGAGAATGCAGCCCTCAGACCACATGCTTTGGGGGTAAGTCCACGGGGATATCTCCAGCAACACTGATTGAAGATGGTGACCTAAAGGTCATTGCTCTTTAAGAGAAGACCAGTTTCTGGATGCAGTGTTTTGAATCATCCGCTGCCTCTAAACCACACTCGCATTCCACAAGGGTTTCATAAAATGAATTCACTGCCCGATTCCAGTAACAGATTTTATGACTGCCCAGCTCCGTAAGGAAGTCCTGCTTATTCCCCCACTTGCACTAATTTATCAGGTATTTTTACTGTAGCTTGTTGCTGCTACCGCTAAGTTACATTCCATATACAAGCACCAAAAGAGGGATTGATGTATGGATTGATGGATCAATAAGGAAATGTTCAAACAAGGGCCTTATTTTCTCCAGACATCAGCATGTGCCCTGTACGATCCATAAGATCTCAGTTCTTGCAAATCTCAGCTTTCATTTAAAGAAAACTCCACCTGCTCCTGCATTTCTACCTGAGATGTTGCCCATCTGTACAATAGAGGCCCCATGCTCATATGTCTTCACCCAAAGGAACTGTAAGAGAAATGCCCCCTGAAAAATGTTAGTAATTTCTCTCATCACGATACTCATTTACTTCCTGTTTCTTCTCTGTTTGAATCCATCTTATTTTCTTGGCCTTGCTCCCCTTATCTTATTTTCAGAGAATGCAGCAGCCTTCATCAGTCTGGTACCCTCCAGAGGGTTTGAACTAAATCTTCCACCACCCCATTCGTCCATTGGATATGTTGGCTGGGGCTGCTGGGAGTTGTAGTTCAAAAGATCTGGGAAGCAAAATATCAAAATGTCAGTGAAAGCATCCTTTAAACTCCATACATGCCCAGCTCTAGTTTTCAAGGGGTCCTTGATGACCCCTCCAAGTACCAACCAGAGCTTCAAAGTACCCACTGCCACCAGCTTCCTCATTCGAGTGCAGCTGCCATTGAATAAGCCCACTCGCTTGCAAGTGCTATGGTGATTTCTTTATTATCATGCATTGGTTCATGGCAATGGCAGCAGTAAAAACTATGCAGGCAAAATGGTTATATTTACAGTATGACCAGCTTCAGGCTTATGCTTAAAGTTCGAGCAAGAGGATGCATGTCTGCATCCAACACTGATCAAAGGAAGAGACAGAAGAACTGGAAATACTATATGCTTCTTCCTCTCTGGGAGAACAGGGGAAATGACATCACATCGAGCCCTCTCTACCAATTGTACTTCTATGGTTTGCGTATCTGCCTATCAGCAAAACAGCTCTGTGGACTTGGCCCCTTCTTGTGCTAACTAGCAAGGACATGCATTTGTTACGTTTGACTACTAATCTCGCACAATTGCAAGGAGCAGTAGTACATGATTGCAAACAAATGCCCAACATTTTCCATATGAAATTGAAAGCCGGCTTGAGCTGGACTGTGGCAGGCTGCACATAAATGCACTTTGCCCTCAGTTCTCCACCAATAAAACAGGAAGATCTTTGAACTATCCCCCTCCCTGGGGTGTTGTGTGATTCAGACTGCAATCATATACACATTTACCGAGAACTATGTCCCACTTAATTCAATAATAGGGATCACTTTAGAATAGACAATATAACGAGTGCACTGCTAGACTGTAATTCTGTGCATACTTTCCTGGAAGGAAGTCCCATTAAACAGAGCAAGAATTTAACTAGAGTAAACCAATCCAAATAATTTTATTGTACTAGCCACTGGCCATGACAGATCTGAATCAAAAATAAATAAAAGCAAAAGGGGTGTTGCGCCACAAATAATGGTCTCTGTTTAGATCTCTGCATCTCCCTTACAGTTCACTGCTATATCGTCCATTTCTATATCTTCTTTCTGATCCTTTTGGCCGCCAAAACAAAAAGGGAGACTTTATGAGTTTACATCACTAAGAAGCCATAGGACCTTCTCTGCCATGGAGAGACATAACTAGAGTAAGCATAACTAAGAATTGTACTGTTAGTTTAATAGTAGCTGTAAAGCATTTAGGTCTTCTGAAAGGTACTATGTACAGCACAATATTGCTATTGTTTATATGCTTCCAAGAAAGACACATTGCTTCGGGTGGGGATAATGAATTTCAGTAATATCTGGCACATCTACCTCCAGCTCTAAAATGAGGGTTGACCAGCCTGCAAGGCTTTTTCTGGCTATGTGACTCAAAGACCATAATCTGTGTGCTTATCCCGGCACCTTTAGGGTTTAAGGAAATGGCCACAGTTGTCTGAGAATGTGTGGTTTCAGCTCCCAAGAAATCTTGCCACCTTTCCAAAGATTTCCTCACCCTTCCGTCATTCATACAAGTTATAATGGATGACATTAAAAATAGCAACGTTAGTAAGAATAGCAGGCACGCATGGGTATAGTCACAAAATCTTCAGGCTCATTTTAAGAAAAACAGTGCCGAACAGGATTACGCTATGAAATAAAGGAGGACAGCGATTTATGTTTAGTTAATGCTGAATGTGCAGGCACATAAATGTCAAATTAACTCATCATCCATCTCGGATTAGACCAGAACATTAGTTTGCTAAAGAAATTCCCAGGGTTGGTCCTCATCTCTGCCTAACCTGCAAAGCAGGGAGGAACTCATGTGCCTGAACAGACTGAAACAAGCTATAAAGCCAACCCACCTTTAATGGTTGGTTTTAAAGCTGTTTTATGACCCAGGTAGCCTAAAACAAACTGGACCTTGGAATCTGACAACCTTCCTTTCTCTTTTTTCACAAAAGGAAGCTAAATGGAACACCTCTGAGTTCACCACCTGCTTAAGCTCAGTTGGTAGAGCATGAGGCTCTTAATATCAGGGTCCTGGGTTCAAGCCCCACACTGGGCAAGATTCCTGCTTTGCAGAGGGTTGGACTAGATGACTCTCAGGGTCCCTTCCAACTCTACAATTCTATGATTCCATGAACTGTCACCTGGCGCTTGGAAAGTAAATGTTTTGTGTCGTGTGACAACATTGAACTCCATTGTTCAAAACTCCTCTTTCAAGTCTGAGCTTTGCCGAATTCATTTCCCTCAAGTGCAAACAATTCACATGTTTGCTGGATTTTCCAACACTTTCTCCTTATCAGTTTGTTTCTTTTTCTTCTTCCAACCACACTCCGGCAGCCCTTTCTCCCCCTGTACTGCTGGAGTGTGCATTTCGCAGCCACTCATCAGGCCTCCTCATACTCAAGACACATTCTGCATTCTTTTTCTTCAGTTGTAAAATAAGCTACTCAAGATAAATTGCAAAGAAAGAAGCTGGTCTAGGCAGTGCAATTTCTGCAATATTTTTGCCATAGTCGTTTCTATTAATTTAAGGTCAATGCCAACGTCCATCAAAGATGGCCATAATGCCTTGTCAGGACCAGCCCTATCATTAGGGAGGGACAGGGTGGGACGGCTTCTTCAATCCAAGGATTGCATTTCATCACAGAGAACATGCCGATTGTGGGTGGGGCCAAAGAGAAAAGTGGGCAAGGCAATGTTACAGAAGTTTCTGCACATGTATCCACATTTACCTGTACGCCTCCATCTTCCATGAAGGCAAGAAATGGGTGTTCTCCTAGTTCAAGGCCACATACCATGAAGCCAAAAGCACTTGAGGTCACAGAGCAGGGCCAGTGAGAGGGGTGGCCTGGTGTGTGGCCTGAGTGGGGGAGGAAATGGCCGAGCAATGGTCCCGAGGGCCAGCCAGGGAGACCTAGAGGACTTCATTTGGCCTAGCAATGGGCCTGAGGTTCCCCACCCTTGAGGTAGAGCAATGCAGTTGCCTCAGGCAGGGAGCAGCTGAGTGGGCCACATGGCCTTCCTTGTCCCCTCCAAGCTATCTTGCTGCCTTCAGGTGTAGGAGACGACTGCTAGTGTTGGGATGGTTTGACTGCAATCTTGCCTTTCGCTTCAGGCGGTAGAATGTCTTGGGCCAGCTCTGCCCATTATCACTGGACGTTAGTATAGTGCATTGGCCCTCCTGGCTTGCCATACCATAAACTGCCCAAGTCAGCCCACAGGCCCTGTTTCCTTTCTTCATTACAAGCAGCCGCCTCCTGCGCGGTTCCCTGCCTCCAAGCACCATGTTGCATTACAGTACTTTTTGTTATGTGGCCTCCTCTTCATGTTACTTCTCGGTTTGTATTGGATGCAATGCTGGTGTGAGCTTTTGATGGTTGTGATGATGGGTTCTCTCCCCCCCCCCTTTGAAAGGACGATCAAAGCCTTAACCCATAAAAAATAATACCTTAAAATAAAAAAGAGCTCAGGCAGGATTTCAAATGCAAGAATGTTTTAGCTTTCAAATCCGAAAGGCCTCCACTGCTGCCCACATAGTCTATTCTCGGACTGCTGCTTCCAGGCAGCCAGAGTTTGAATGGATCTACAGTTTTTCTAAATTCCCTCCGCCCCCACTCCAAGGGGGAAGAAAGGAATCAAACAATTGTTGGGGGTATTTGTAGAAAACAGACCCTTTGGGCTTAAACCAGCTCATTGTTCCTGGAGGCTTATAAACACCACTGTCCCCATGGCCAGCATTAAAAGGTGGAGCGGTTCGCCCAGTTGCAATTAGCACACATTCCTTCTGTCACAGATGAATAAGGGTTCTTTCACAGTAGGATTGGAGCCCAAGAACTAAGGCTCCGATTGTGCCCTGCTGTTTATTGCTTTCAACTCTGTGGCAAACATGTCCACACTGACCATTACCCAGTAATGATTGCTGCATAGCTGGGCCTCC
Organism: Podarcis pityusensis; assembly: GCF_964106645.2. Taxonomy (NCBI): domain Eukaryota; kingdom Metazoa; phylum Chordata; class Lepidosauria; order Squamata; family Lacertidae; genus Podarcis; species Podarcis pityusensis. The sequence goes on along the minus strand of NC_138029.1, from coordinate 88,679,274 downwards.
CTTTTCTTTTCCTAAACAGGCCCACACCTTCCTCCTGCTGCTTCCCATGTTCTGCAGAAGATCTCCCTCATCAAAGTTCCTTCCACGTGCACACCAATGCCCTTTTCTTCAAAAAACGCCTCTCTTTTTCCCAGACCTGTGATTAAAGAACTCTCCATATTGCAGAGCAGCGCCGATGCAAAATGAGATGGGTGCAACCCTCACTGCACAGGTCAAGAACTAAGTGCCCAGCTGCATACCTGCTGCTCACCCATCTAGTGAAAGAGGCTTTTAGTTTGAGATGGACAGTGCCAAGCATGGTGTATGTGGGCATGGGCATTTGCATCCGAAAGAAAGGGAAGCATAATGCATTGCAGACTGGTGAGTAGCTTTCCTCCGGAATACATTGTTAGAAGCACTGCAGCCCTTTTTGGCAGAAGGCTGTGGAGAGGAGAAGGGATAGCACTTGCTCTCTCCGTGGGGAATCACCAGCTCTTTCTGTGTGCAGAATCTTTCCATGGACAGAATGTCCATCCATATAGCCTTTATATGCCTTTCTCCATATATGCCCACTCGACTGCTTCGATTTGCAGAACTGGCGCTGGTGCTACATAATATTCGTTCTGCACTTGTAAGAAATTGATTTTTTTTTTTAATAGAGCTGCAGCACCCACACTTTGGAACTTCCTCCCTATTGACGTCAGGTAGGTACCGTATTTTTTGCTCTATAAGACTCACTTTTTCCCTCCTAAAAAGTAAGGGGAAATGTGTGTGCGTCTTATGGAGCAAATGTAGGCTGTGCAGCTATCCGAGAAGCCAGAACAGGAAGAGTTGCTGCGCAGCAATCCCTCTTGCTGTTCTGGCTTCTGAGATTCAGAATATTTTTTTGTTTTGTTTTCCTCCTCCAAAAACTAGGTGCGTCTTGTGGTCTGGTGCGTCTTATAGAGCGAAAAATACGGTACCTTTTTGGTACCGGCTAAAAGCATTTTCTTTCAGACAAGCCTATCCAGATACATGTAGATGTTGAGATGCCTTTTATTCTGTTTCCAGCTTGCCTGTTGGTTTAATCATATTTTGTTTGTCTTCAAAATACCTGTTTTTAACGTCTTTTAATGACAATCTGGAGGTCTGTTTCGTTTATTTTTTGTAAGGTGCTTAGAGGTTTCAATTACAATCAAATGGCCTGTAAGTTTTATTAACTAAAATAAATAACTGCACACTTTCTATGTGTTTTGGGGGGACTCTGAAATTGGAGCAGAAGGCATGACCCCACTCTTTGGTGCCATGTTTGGGGGCAGGGTGTTGGTGGACAAGGGGCTTCTCCAGACAACCTGTTCATTGAGGATTCGCTCTGATTTCCTTGCACGAAGCTTACACGGAGGTCACGGCATGCCCATTCTTTATTGAGCATTTGTTTTTGTTGGTACATCTTCCCATTAATCATTCGCCCATCCCACACAAAACTCAAGAAGCCTGCTTTGTTTTTAAAGCGAATCTGTTGCCCTAGGTCAACAAAACACATTGTGCAAACCTAAATTTCTTGCATGTGCTTGAATCCCTCTTACAAAATACTGACAGCCTGGAGGTGACCAGGTGCCAATCCACACCATACTGTTGCATGCCACCCCAGTGTCTGAGCAGTGGAAGATTCCCAGGGTTCATGTTTCCTTTTGGAAAGGAGGCACAGTGGAGACTGTGGTGTCTTTATGATATATGGTTTGTTTACACATACAGTATATACAAGGGAGAGGTTCACAGCACTGACACCCCAAAAGGGTCTTGTTTCTCCCATAGCTTTGACCTTGGATTCCATTAGAAATCAAGCATGGCTTTCTCCATCTGCCTTCTCCTACCTTGCTACTTTACATCTGGCCCACAGCACTGCAACTCCACTTCGGCCTTGTGTTGAGGGAGGGAGGCTTACCCATTTGTCCTCTGGCACAGAGCCACTCCCTTTGTTACCTTAATGAACCCTACTTAGTGGGCCATTACTAAACTCGTCTGACTATTCCAGCAATTGAATCTGTTCTGGATCCAGGAATCCTGTGCTGGATGTACTGCTGGATCCAAGAAACAGGACATGTATTAGAAGGGTATCGGGCTACAACCTAACTCCCTCCCAAACTCATGACAATACATATTGAAGCACATCCAGCACACATTTAAAGCACATGGCTTCCCCGAAAGTATCCTGGGAATTGTAGTTTGTTATGAGTTCTTGGGAGATTCTTGGAGCAGAGGGGGAGCCATGTGTTTTAAAAGTGCATTGGGTGTGCTTTAGATGTGGATCACTTCTCCAATGTTCTCAATGCCCCCCTCCCTCTTGGGATTGGGCTCCATGATGCTGTCCATTCACTTGCTGCCTTCCTCCAACTCTACTCTGGACATCTTTCCAGAGGGAGAAGTGAGGAGCAGCTCCTTCTCCTCCTACCCATTCTTCTCTGAGCGCAGGGAATGAGAGCCAGGAGTAGGAGGTGCAGGTCTAGAGACTCTCCAGGGGTTCTTCTGATAGAGGACTCATAAGAGCCTGACACTGATAACATTAACCCTCTGCTTTTCCTCCACAGACAAATTCTACATGATGATTTTCAACTGTGTGAAAAAAGGCTTCTGTTGATAAGGAACAGGAAGTTCGTGCTATTTTGAATGGCAAAATAATTCTGCCACCTGTTTGTTGTCTCCCGGTGTGCATGTGGAAATTGCTCTTAAATCTCCCTTACAAAATTGTCCTGAAACTTTTTCCTTCATGAAGGATAGATAGCAAGGCAAACAACCTACCCCCCCGCCATCAAAAAAACAGCCCTTCTAGCTCTGCCTCCGTGGTCCAGGAGGACCCAAAGTGCTCAGGCACCCAGTTTTTTCTTGGATACCTATTACTGAGGATCAATTCACACCTCATTTAGAGAGGGATGAGAGAGTGAGATTGAGTTTCACTTAGCTTCAAAATGCTCTTTTCACACTTTGGTTTAGACTAGAGTAAAGGTAAAAGGGACCCCTGACCATTAGGTCCAGTCGTAGCCGACTCTGGGGTTGCGGCGCTCATCTCGCTTTATTGGCCGAGGGAGCCACCGTACAGCTTCCGGGTCATGTGACCAGCATGACTAAGCCACTTCTGGCGAACCAGAGCAGCGCACGGAAACGCCGTTTACCACCAAAGCGGTACCTATTTATCTACTTGCACTTTGACGTGCTTTCGAACTGCTAGGTTGGCAGGAGCAGGGACCGAATAACAGGAGCTAACCCTGTCATGGGGATTCGAACCGCCAACCTTCTGATCAGCAAGTTCTAGGCTCTGTGGTTTAACCCACAGCGCCACCCGCGTCTCTTAGACTAGAGTAGCTCAATGCAAAATCGCATGGGACTCCTGCAGCTTTGAAAGAACTCTCCCCGCCCCCCCCCCCCCGCACTGCAGAATTCTTCCCCCCGCTGCACTGCAGAACTACTGCTGGAGGTAGAGAAAAGACCCACACATTTGTGCAGGCCCTTACCAAAGAGACAGAGAATGAAATATTTTCTAGCACTTTGGATCGGAAACTTTTTTAGCAGTGCCATAGTCAACAGCAGAGGACATCAGAGGGAGGACAGCACATCTCCCACATGCATAGAGTACATTGCAATCCTTTGGGTACCTCTGGCCTCACACAGCTCGCAGTGAAAGGGCTGTTCTGAGTGACACACCATTTGAGAATCGCTGGTCAGGGGAGAAAAATCTGGGAAATGCGCTTAAGGAGAGCTGTAGACTTGTTTTCTTCACTTGCCTCAGATAAGCACATAGCATTAGACTTTGGTAATCGGTACAAAAGAAAGAACACATCACTTATATTCTGCCTAGGTACAGTGCAAGTCTGCATCTGTACAGAGGAGAAATCCGTCTCGATTGGGATATTAACAGAGGCAACTGCAGGAGTTCAAGGGTTGCTGTGATTCCACTTTCACACGCCCGACCTGCATTTCCTCTCCCCATGCTTCCCTGGCTTCTATGTGCACGTGAGGCGGTTGGGTATAATCCCATATTACAAGGACTCAGCCTCCATGTGAGGGTCAAGCATCTGACTCAGGTCACTGCCAAAAGGAGAGATTAGGCTGAATTTGTTCCAGGACAAGGCAGCCACTCAAGACAGTATTGGATGTCGGGGGGGGGGGGGCGGCAGGAGCGGCGTCTTTAAAAACACAGGGAAAAGCTTTGAGGTATAGAAGCACAGAGCAACCCCCCTGCCCACACCAAATACAACCAAAAAGTGACATTTAGTCGAATGGGACAAATGGAGAGGAAACATACATGAGAGATAAGCAGCAGCAATAATAATAATAATAATAATAATAATAATAATAATAATAATAATAATTTGGAGCTGTGGGGCGAAATGGTGTGTGTGTGTGTGTGTGTGTGGTCATTAAACAACATATCAGAGTGGTTTACAATAATAGTACATAAAACCATACAGTGAAAACAATACAGTAAAAACCATACTATATGGCATAGGTACCAGGACTGGGAGATTTGGGCCCCAGTTGCACTATACATTTAAAACAGTATCATTAAAACTTGAAACAGTCACAGCTCTCTTCCCTCCTCCCCACCTGCCTAAGAAGCCTTGGAGTTGTGGTTTGCTAAGGGTGTTGAGAGTTGCTAGGAGACCCTTATCCCCCTCAAAGCTACATGGATGGGTTAATAGCCAATTCCTCTTCCCAGGGAACTATGGCTCAGTCTCAGCCCAGATCGATGCAGACCATGTGGAGTTTGTATTTAATAGACCTCAAGTAGACCTCTGGGATGTCGTGCCCTGCTGAAAAACAGACACCCCATGATTATCCCTTACTTTCTTTCTAGAACCGAAGTTCCCAGCCCTTATAGATGCAGATATACAGGCAGTGTCCGGCAAAGGTTCTAAAGCAAGAGAGAGGGTCTGTAGTAGCTGGATGGTGCAGCCGAGACTTTGTATACAGAAGGACCTCACGTGTTCGGTCTTTGGCATCTGTGGGGGGATCTCAGGCAAGGATTCACGGCCCTGCAACCTGACACCCAGGAGAGCAACTGGCAGTCAAAACAGATAACCCTCAGCTGGGTGGACCAATGGTCTCTGACCCTGTAGAAGCCACCTCTATGTATGCAAGGAGACAAGCTGACCTGGCTGCGGATATTGTGTTCCTGGTCACAGCTACAGTCCTTGCAGTTGCTCACATTATTCCCCTCACCTCAGCTCTGCCTCTTCTTCTCACTGCCTGTCTTTCCCCTCATCAGCTTTCAGCCGGATTTCAGAGCCCCAGTCATTCAGAAGAATGTGAGAGCTTAGACTGGAGGGGGAGGGAAAGCGAATGTCTGCATGCCAGCCCCCACCCCACATGCAGGCATGACCACTCCACCCCAAACTCCCTGTGTTGAGGGGGGCCCTGAACAAACACAGCTTCCTTGCAGAAATCCTCTTGTGGGGAGGCTTATAAGCCCATCCAGCTGAACAAGCTCACCTTGTCAGACCTTTCCACTCAATGCAGGAAAATTGGGGGATGGAAGCTGCATACCTAGTCTGCGCTTGCCTGCTCCCCGGGGCTGGCCCTGAAGTGAGGCAGAGTGGAGCAGCTGCCTCAGGCAGCTGAGGTGCGGGGAGTGGACAGAGCTATGCATGCCCTGTATCCGCTATGCTAAGCTGCTGCCCTCCAATGCAGTGGAAGATACTGTTACTTCACTAGTACTGGAGGAAGTTTTAGCTGCCAGTCCAATTGGCTTCTGTTCACGCCTTGGGGAAGGACGCCATCTTGCCCGCCACCTCATGCTGCAAAATGTCTTGAGTTGGCCCTGCTGCTCCCCCTTTCCACTTGAAGCACACACACACATTCCTTTATGTGCACGAGTGGTGTGGTACACACTGAATTTATATCTAATATTGCTTGCCTTCCAACCAAGCTACCTGCACTGTTGCTGCCTCACTTGGCAGTTGGTCTCACAACATGATAATGCATGTTGGATTTTGAATTTTAGGGAATTTGAATTTTAGGGATTTGAGGGTAAATGTCCTGTGTGACAATAAACACAGAGCACATTAATGACTCCCAAACACAGAAATTTCTGTTTCAAGGTTAATAATAATAATAATAATAATAATAATAATAATAATTTATTTGTACCCTGCCCTCCATGGCCGGAGCCAGGCTCAGAGCGGCTAACATCATATAAATAATACAATATGCATAAAAACAAGCAATCAATCAATTAAAATGCATCCCAAAATTAATTCAAATAAATTAAAATTAAAACTGGACAAATGACAATCCTTAGATTAAAATTGATAATACTCACCAGGACCAACTGCTTCCACTGATATTATAAGGACCTGTGAGCAGGCTAGGACCTCCTTCGTACTTGTTCTTATACAAAGAGAAAATGAGTCAGACTGAGCCCTGACCAAAGGCCTGGCAGAACAGCTCTGTCTTGCAGGCCCTGCGGAAGGATGTCAAATCTCACAGGGCCCTGGTCTCTTGTGAGAGAGCGTTCCACCAAGCCGGGGCCATGGCTGAAAAGGCCCTGGCTCTGGTCGAGGCCAGTCTAATCTCCCTGGGGCCCGGAATCTTCAGGGTGTTGTTATTTGCAGACCATAAGGTCCTCTGTGGGACATACCAGGAGAGGAGGTCCCGTAGGTACGAGGGTCCTAGGCCGTGAAGATGATAGGTGATAAATAGATAGATAGATGATAGATAGATAGATAGATAGATAGATAGATAGATGTGAGGAAATATATTGATAAGTGTAGGATTATTATTGTTCACTAATTTATATGAGGAATGGTTGAGGGAGTTGGATATGTTTAGTCTGGAGAAGAAAAGAGTGAGAAGTAATATGATAGCCATCTTCAAATATCTGAAGGACTTTCACCCAGATGATGAAGCAAGCTTGTTTTCTGTTGCTCCAGAGTGTAGGACCTGAACCAATGGATTCAACTGACAAGAAAGGAGATTCTGACTAAACATTAGGAAGAACTTTCTGGCTGTAAGAGCTTTTTGATAATGAAATGGACTCCCTCAGAAGGTGGTGGACTCTCCTTCTTTGGAGGCTTTTATACAGTAGCTGGATGGCCACCCACCAGGGATTCTTTAGCTGTGGTTCTTGCATTGTTGAAGGATCTTCCTACAAACAAATCAGAACAGATGCTCAATAAAGAATGGATACTGTGTACAAGCAAATCAGGTTGACTGCTCAATAAATAAGTCATCTGGAGCAGTCCATAGACAGACAGACAGACAGAAAGACAGACACATAGATGTCAGGCACATAGCTGTGCCATGAAAATTTACTAAAGGGTGGATTACACTAACATATGCGGTCATTTAATGACATTTATTATTTTATTAATTATTATCAGTATGAAAAAAAGAAAATACTTCTCTACACAAAATGCGTAAAAATTATTCCAAATACTCCAGTTGAAATCCTGATCCTTATCTCCCTCTGGTGGACTTGCCCTAAAGTGAAGGCGTTCTGGGAAATGATTTATAATGAACTGAAAAAGGTATTTAAATATACCTTCACTAAGAAACCAGAGGCCTTTCTTTTGGGTATTGTCGGCCAAGGGGTGGTAAAGAAGGACCGGACATTTTTTATGTATGCAACAACAGCAGCAAGGATACTTCTCGCAAAGTACTGGAAAACTCAAGATCTACCCACACTGGAAGAATGGCAGATGCAACTGATAGACTATATGGAACTAGCTGAGATGACTGGCAGAATTCGTGACCTGGGAGAAGAGAGGATTGAGGAGGATTGGAAGAAATTTAAGAACTATTTACAAAAACATTGCAACTTGAGTGAATGCTAAGCAGGATGCTAGATCATAAATAATTGAGCACCACTAACTTAGATGATTTAAGAAAATAAGTGAGATTGAGAAAATATAACTCTATTTGAGAACTAGAAGACTATGAAATATAGAAGGGATATAAGAATGCAAATAAGATAACAAATTGCTGGTAAAAAGTTATAACGATGAAAGTGGGAGCGGGAGATGTGAGGAAGTCCAAAAAAAATGTGAAACTATGTTAAGATATTTGTTATATTGTCTGCTACATTTATTCTTATTGTAAACTCCAATAAATATTATATTAAAAAAAAAAAAGAAATCCTGATCCTTATCTTGCAATGGCGTTAACATCATTTACACAGATAACCCCAAGAGCAAAGAACAATTTTTATTATCTGAGTGCTGGGTGTTGGCAGGAATTATGTAATGTAAATAGCAGCTGTTGGCCAGGATCCTTTTTCCCCTTCTTTTTTTCTATAAAATCTTTCTCAGCACAAAGCTTTCTAAATGGAGATTAAGACCTTGCTTTATTAAAATGCACTCCAATCTTTTAACCTGAAAGACTGGCCACTGCTTGCCAGTTGAATAATGAGCTTAATTCTTACATCACACTTGATTTGTGGTGTACAGTGTAGCCGGTGGTGACTGCAGCTCTAAGGACAGAAATGTGAAACCAGGGAACCTTAGAGCAGTGGAAACCTTCCTGTCACCAACAGCTTTCCTAGTGAATCATGTTTCTGAAATCCAGTTTACCAGAAGACCATGCAGAAGAGGGGAGGCCTTTGCCATTCTGGTCACAGGTTCAGTCCCCCAGCATCTCCAGATAGAGCCCTGTCTGAAATCCTGCAGAGCCACTGCTAGTCAGTGTATTGAGCTGGATGGCCCAATGATCTCACTCAGCATAAGGCAGATCCTGATGTTCCCAATTGAACTACTGCTTTTAATTGCTGGTCTTTCCGTTTTCTTTTGTTTTCTCCCCAGTAATTCAATGTAGTGTTTTTAACCAGTTTGATTATATGTTTCAACAAGTTGCTTATATGTCATACATATGTACATACAGTGCTTCTTTTTCTTTAAAAAAAGGTACTCTCATTTTGACTCAAAAAAAATCACCATTTTATAGTTCAAATAGGGGAAAATAAATACAGTAAATGGACAAAAGTACAAAGATTCACAAAAATTTTAGGGGTATGCGTTGCTAGTTTCTATTTGCCACTGAGCAGCTGCTTAGAGTCATAGGACTCTGTTTACATTCCAGAGACCTTCCAGACTGTTGGAAGTCTCACGGGAGACGAGAGACGGATGTGACGTTACTGGTTTCCTGTTCCTTTGTTCCTTTGTTGTTGAGTTGCTCTCTGCTTTCATAGAGAGAGGATGTATTTTTCTTTGCTGTCTGCATAGTAAGAAATAAAGCATAGCAATGTAGCCATAAATCTCATCACTTCCACGTGCTGTTTTGGATTCTCTGCTGAATGGAATGTGCCTGAGGCCTCATCAAAGGCTCAGGTAATTAATTATTCATCGGGAGGGCGATTCCAGAGGAAAATGAGCTTTATCAGCTTGGCCGAGCGGAGATCCCGACATGCGTACCCCCCCCCCAAAGCACTGTGTATACATATGTACATAAGGTCAGGAGCATCCCAGACCCTAAGATTTCAGGGCTTAAACCTGAGACTTAGGGGTGGCCCCTGTTGATGTCCCGGGGTGAATCTTCCTCTGCGCTCCCTCCCACCACTGAACCCTGGAGATGGAGGTTAATTGGGAGAGGGGAGGAGTGAGCGGAGGAGGGCACACACCCCTGCTCTGAGTCTATGCAAGAGTTTGCAGCTAGAGCCTCCTGGCCTGGAGTTTGCCAGCTGCACACATAGTCATTCATATGGGGGGGGGCACTCTAACTCACCTGGATATTCAAGCCTTTCCCCACCATCTAGAGTGGGCCAGGCAAACCTGAATACTTCAGGCTGGTGATGGAGGTCTGGCAACCTGATCATACACTAACACATAATATTCTTAAGGGGAAAAGATTGCAACAATTGGATGGATGGGAGAGCTTTAGCTTGAAGGGGGCTGGTGTAATGGTGTTCCCATTTCCTCCTCCTCCACCTCTGATCTGAAGGCCTTTCTCAGTTCCTTGTGACAGCAAGGGGAATTTGTGCAATATAAGTTTGTCCCTTTGGTAAACGCTAGCATACGTGAACGAGGCAGTGTTTTCTCTCACGGCAGCCTCCAGTTTTCCGAAAGCAAGAGATGTGGAGGAAAGCTGTCAGCAAGCTGCATCATGGGAAAAGAAAGACTGAACTGTTCTCAGAAGGGGAATGTCATTGACACATTTAGCTGGCAGTTGTTGACACTATTATTTATATGTGCAGTTGCTGGTGTGTGTGAGAGAGTGTGCGCTAACAGATAATAAAGCGATGCCTCCACTGCAATTGGGTGAGAAACCCGAGACTGCTGTGGAGCTTAAAAGGCTCCGGTGTGCCACGCTCTGTATCAGATCAGAAACATCCGCGACAGGTGTGCATGAATTTATTACTAGGAAAGCACATCAAAGTCACAGCCTCAAAGAAAATGGCAGGCAATGGAGAAATCAAGCAATCCTTGGCAACCTGAAGAGATTTACCCTGCTTGCACTGAATGGAAGGGTGGAAGGGGGAGAACGCTTGGGAAACTCAACGCTGCAAAATTTGTTAACCTCTTCGTTAACTAATCGCGTCTCACCAACTGAGGTTCTGCTGCTTTTGGCACGTCAGCAAACAGGCTCTTGGACAGAAGATGGAGAGGCTGGTTTGGAAACTGCAGCTGGTGCAGGTGGCTCAGCAGGGCAAGACAGTCCAAGCCTATAACACCAATCCTGACTCAACTGCACTGGGTAAATTAGTCTCCAGGCCTAATTTAAAGTGTTGGTTTAGACTCTACAGCCTGATAGGGCTCAGGGACCTCATTACCTCAAGGACTGCCTCTCCGCACATGAACCAACCTGTGTTCTTCATCCGAGGCACTTCTCCATGTGCCCCCCTCTGAGGGAGTGCAGAAGGTAGAACGGGCCTTCTCAGTAGTGACGCCCCATTTATGGAATGATCTCCTCAGGTGCCAGGAAAAAATATCCTCAATCACCTAGGCCTTGGGATCTTAATTTTCTTTTAGATGGGTGGGGTGGTTGGACCTGGTTTTCATACATACATATTTACAGATTGTGTATTTTAGGTGATTGTATCCTTGTTTTTAATGTTCATCTTTGTAAATCACACTGAGTTTCTTTCTTTCTTTGAGAAGAAAACAACTAATAAATATAACAAACAAATAAATTTGCTTTAAATGTATGGTGCGGATGTGATCCTAGGCCTCAGACAGAGCAGGTATTTTCAAATGGGTACTGCTGGAAGATACTATAGGTATTGCAATTGGATTTTCTACACCACTGAGCGTATTGCACACCCTCCAAGTGTCCCTGTTTTACAGGGATGTCCCTGATTTAGATAAGCCATTCCAGTTTCTGATTTGATTCCGGAATGTCCCAGTCTTCCTTAGGATGCTCCTATTTTCATTGGAGAAAAGTTGGAGGGTATGGAGTTATCCGACCCCCGAGCCGTCTGAAGGCAATCCTGTATGGGGAAGGTTTTTTTAATGTTCAATGTTTTATTATGTTTTTATATATGTTGGAAGCTGCCCAGAGTGGCTGGGGCAACCCAGTAATATATGTGAGGGTATAAATAGTAAAATTATCATTATGGAATGAGGTGTCCCTATTTTCATTGGAGAAATGTTGGAGGGTATGCATATTGTGCTTATTCCATTTATAGACCCCACTATGTCCCATCCCACACTAGTAGGCCTATCATAGCTGTGCAGAGCATATTTTATTTTTTAAAAAAGCTAGAAAATACGTTAAGGCATGTTGTTAAAATGGGAACCCAGAAAGGGTTGTTGTAAGCATGAACTGTGGAAACGATCACACCCAGTGCTATTTTTCTAGAAATATAGGTGCTGGAACTTACCACGAATGCCTCCTTTGTTCTCTTACAATGGCAATGGTGCCCATCTGAGAGGTGCCGGAGCTGAGCTCCGGCTGAAAAAAAGCCCTGATTACACCCCTTCCCTGGAACCACTGGTTGTAGATTGCAAAGAGGGTTGGTCTGCTAAAACTTTCTTCACGGTAAATAATGCTTTGTCAAAAGCGAGTGAAGGAAACGCTGAAATATAAATATGGGGTCAAGCTGAGAGGTGACGTTTTGGCAACTCAGGAGCTTGTTGGACAAAATCAACAAGCGTTCCATTGTTTTCATTGTACAGACCTGCCTGCAAACTCATTCCATGCAATTTTCACCGTGTTGACTTGAAAGTGTACATGTACCTGCCATTTTTTTTAAAAAAAAATCTCAAATGAGGAGATTTAAGTGCCTCTCTCAATCTCTGTTACTTGAGCCATGATGAAAACAACGCCAAGGAAAATCATTGGTCTCTATATTTATTAAATTCATTCAGATTGCAATCCTAATTATGTGCCGAGAATGAAAATCTTATTAATGCTTGACAGATGAAAGTTAAGTCTTTAGTATCATTAGCATGCTCTGTTTGTTTATCCTGATTATGTATATCCTCCTTACTTGCTGGCAAAAGGAAGTAAGGTCCTGCAAAGTATTATCTATCTAGCAGCTAAGGTCTAACAAAATATGCCCCTAATCCACTCAGCTAGTGTTAGTTGTGACTAAGTTCCATTGAAAGCAATGGGGTGTATAGGGACACTTATTATCTTCTTCCATTTGTCTTTATTGGAACTAAAATGTAACAAACTTCAGCTGGTTTTGGTCCTATGTTTTCATTACCTTGTAGAAGAACTGAAACCTTGTAAGGAACTTGGATTTGGTCTAGCAGGGCTGTGTTATTAGCTATGCATGGAAATAACAAGTCTCAAAAAGCCCTCCATGCCGATGAAACTGACCACGATAACATACCCTCCAACATTTCTCTGATAAAAATAGGGACGTCCCATTCCATAATGGCAATTTTACTATTTATACCCCACACATCTTATTGGCTTGCCCCAACTTTGGACAGCTTGCAACATATATAAAAACATAATAAAACATTAAACATTTTTTAAAAAAACCTTCCCTATACAGGATTGCCTTTAGGGCAGCTTCTCTAAATCAGGGGCATCCCTGAAAAATAGGGACACTTGGAGGGTCTGTGGTAAAAGGGGGCAGGGGAGAGAGGAGGAGATAAAAGAGTTCAGTTAGTAGGAGAGAGGGAGATCAATCTAAAACTCTAGGGCTTCCCGTTCCATCTTTAGAAATTTTCTGTCTCTGTGCATGGGGTGAACCTTTGCCCAACTTGTGATATATTTAGCCCTAATAAAGTTGGGGGAGGAAGCAGGGCATCCCGCTAATATTCATAGACTGAGAAGCAGCATGTCTGTAGAGGGGAGCTGTTCTGTGCTTCCCTCGTGGTTTACAGCCCTGAGTTTTTATCTCAACCTCATTCATCTGGACCTCTTCTTCCTCAGTGCTTCTCTTCTAGGCCCTTCCTTCTCTGAGTCCTGTTCTTCAGGTTTATCTGCCTGCCTGCCCTGCCCCTCTGTGTGAGCAGCCAATGGCCGTGGGTCCATAGCAGTGACCAGAGCAGGTAGGAACACAGAGAGAAGAAATACCATGGTGCATCTGCATCAGCGCATGCAGGTTCATCTGCCACAGGTGCAACAAAACATGTCTCTCCTGCATCGGTCTCTACAGCCACAGCAGGCACTGCAACCTTCTAACAGCTTGACTTCACCCCCAAAGGAACAGTCCTCCATTGTCTCCTGAGACAGACGGATGCCAACAAATTTAAAGTCAGAAAGACATCCCCTTCCTCACAGTTCATACTGGATGGCAATCATGCTTTCTCCATACTTCTCTGTAGCCTGTGGCACTGGTTACTTACGCAAGCCATCTGGATTTGTTTTGCTAAACACATTTGTTGTCCAACAAACAGTTCTGGCATGGCACCTTTCCATCACTTCTGTTCAGAGTTGACCCCACTGCTTTTGAGCAGACAATTAGATCAAATGATCCTCATGTTCCTGCCACAATTCCACAATGGCCACATCACACATTCGGTGATGGCAAACATGTAGCTGCTGGAGGCTACACAGTGTCTGCTTTTTATTGGGTGTTTGTTCTGATTTCCCTGTGGGCAGGTTAGACGACAATGAGCTCTCATCCTGATTTGCTTGCAGGGTGTTGATATGAATTCTTGTCCCTTTTCATTATCCCACGCATTTAAAAAATGAACTTCCCCACCACTTTCTTAACAGCAAAAAGTCCATTTTTTTTTAATTTAAAAAAGGTAGATTTGTTCCAGAGTGCTTTAAACCACTTTAAATGCAGAAACCTAAATTTCTGGTATGTGATAAAATCCCTCCTGTAAAATAGGGCTGGCCTTGAGGTGACCTAGGCCTCACTGAACTCAGTGAGACTAGCTTCAGAGTAGACATTTTATTTATTTCTTTTCCATCCCACCTTTTCCTCGAAGAAGCTCAATGTGGCATGCATGGTTCTCCCTCTCCTCATTTAATCCCCACATTAACTGTAAGGTAGGTTGGGCTGAGAGCCAATGACTGCCCCAGGGTCACCCAGTGAGCTTCATGGCCTAGCGGGGCTTTGAACCCTGGTCTCCCAGATCCTAGTCCAACTACTATAACCACTACCCCACGCTGGCTGCCATGTTTATGACGTGTATAGGACTGTACATTTAAGAATCCTGTAGACAAAACTGGAGTTTCACTGAGAGGATTCTCTTGAGGCTGAATAATGCAAATCACCTTTGCACACAGTACATGTTTACTCAGTACAAACTAAAACTGGCTCTGCAGTTCTGGCTTTCTCAAGGAGCTGGAGAATTAATAGTTCTGGGAAAGTTCTTGGTATCCTTAATGAATTGGTTTCTTAGAATCCTGAAAGAATTTGTAGCACACTCAAAACTAACTTTCCCATGGCTTGAGGGATAGATGGATAAATGTGGTATCCCTTATATTAAGCAACTTAAGACCAGAACATTGCAGAAAGGCTTCTCTGATGCCCTGAAACAGCAATACTTCCCCTCGCCGCCTCACTTTCCTCCCCCCAAAAACATCTAATCTGAATTGTTCAGCAAAATTCTTAGTGTAGAGTTCAGGGGCAGGTACGAATGAAGGTACTATGAGTCAGCTTGCTTCTAAGTGCAAATAAGCCACCATTAAAAATATTAAAATGACGCTCCCATCAAACAGGATGTCCGAGAAGACCTTGTGTTCTGTTTATTGGAACGTCGTGGGGATTCTTTACCTGACTTATGTCTTGGCTGATGATGCCCGGAAATACAATCGAACAGGGGGATGTACACACTTTCTTTCTTCTCTTTGGAAGTTAATGAATGTTATTAATAGTTAATACAAGTGGGACCTTCAACAAAACGTTGCAGTGCACCAGGTTTCCGGGCAGGGGTCTAGCCAGCCATGCCCCCTTGCAGGGTACTTTATTCCATTTCTTTCCAACCCTGACCCCTCTGCAACAGCTGCTCAGCATGCCACACACACAGTCCTTACTGAGCTGCTTTTTGGGGGGTGGGAATTGTCACTCCAAACATTAGAGTTTCCCCAAATCTGCTGATACCTGCTCCTTGTGTGTGGATTGTACTGTTCTGGCTGCATAAGGGTCCATAGTCAGATACTGAGTTCACTTATTAAAATGGTACAGGAGGGTTTGAGGCAGCAGGCAAAGGTCTTCCTGCTTGTTTGTTTGCATTCTTAACATGCATCAACAGCCTACAATCCCAAAACAGACCTCAGGGTGGTATACAAAGTCTGACCCAGGCATTTATTTAGGACTTAACATGATTTTGGGTATTCTGCTCTGTTCTGGGTTTCTTCTTCTTTCAGAGGTGTTGTGGAGATTTTGCCTGTTGTATATTTCTATGGATGTTTCTTGGATTTAAACTGTAATGGTATATGTCTTCTTCTTTGGCGACCACTCAAAGCCGAGTAAGATTGTCTTCCATGGGAAAAGAGTAGTTGCTTTGGAAGACGGTAATCAGGCATCTGCACAACATGACCAGTCCAACGAAGTTGATGTTGCAGAATCATTGCTTTGACACTGGTGATATTTTCTTCTTTCAGTACACTGGCATTAGTTCGCCTGTCTTCCCAAGTGTATACATGCCCCTGGAATCCTTTGGTGAAGGGGAGTTTAAAAATATTTCACATTTATTTATTTTATTTATTATTTATAAAACTACATAGTTATTTTATTTATGATTTATCTGTACACCACCATTCATTCAAACACCAAAGTGGTTTACAGTAACAGAACATAAAACCATACAATAAAAAACATATAAAAATTAAAACCAGACTTCAGTTAACTGTTGTGGGAAGATGTATTCTTAATTGCCTGCATAGGCCTGATGGAATAGAAGAATTTTAGCAGGCATTTAGAACAGAAGTATTAAATAAAATAAATAGATCTATAGTGGGGAAGTGATACTCTGGTTTTTAGGAACAGGTGTGGAGAGGGATTAGGGTTGGGGGAGGGGTTTGTTTTGGTTCACTTTAAATACAAACCTACCTGCTTTGCGCTTTGTGAAAGACTATGCAAGCCAAAATGCAGCTGCCTTCTGGAAGTTCACACTTCTTCAAATTTATTGACCAACCCAACCAAAAATGTGCAGGGAAATGTGTGCACTAGGGAGACACGAGCATGGAAATGTATATCTAAGTGACACTAACATAAAAAAATGAACCGGGGAAACCTGCTTGCACAAATGTGTATAAGAGCAAGATTGCACAGGTGTGCAGGTGTGCGCTAAAATGCTGACACACTCCCATGAGGAATGAAAGGGGAGGAAATCTCAAAGTGATGCATGATTGGGGCGAGCTGAACTTAAGACTGGGAAAGTGACCAAGAGAAAATGAAACAGACAGATTCGCTCATCCCTCAGAGACACTCCCGTGGCACCAGTTTTGTAGTGCTGCGCTTATATGTGTGTTAGCTTTCACAAGAGGTTCAGGAGTATGCAACCCTCCATGAAGTCACTGGCGCAGGAAGCATGGGAAATAAAACTAATCCAGGGCTCCGTTCTTATGTAAGCATTGGCTGGACGCACCAGTGAGACCGTGTGACCCCAGTTTCGACGCCATGTTCCCTGGGGTAACCTTAGGGTATGATTTCCATGACTGGACATAATCAGTGGTTGGGGAAATGAAGCTGACCTCAAAATACAAAACCGAGGCACAGAGAAATCGAAGGCAAATAGTATGACTTTGAGGGAAGGCATTGCAATGGGAGCAAACGGATTAGAGATGAGTTGGCAGAAGACAGGTCTGTCTCAAACAGAAGAGCCAATGTAATGGTAAGCACTGCACTTGGACCCCAGTCTAGCCTACCTCACCAGGTTGTTTGGACGGTACAAAAACGAGAGGAAAACATGTTATTTGGTGGAAACGTTCAGATTCAAATGCACAGATATCTTAGTGGCTGCTTGACATGATAGGCAATGTGTTTGGGTAGATGGAGATGCAAATAGCTGCAAATTCCATGACCAAATGACCTTTCCTTTACACCATAAAAGGCTTGCTCCCGCATTACACTGAACACAGGCACAAGCTCTCTCTACCCACGTTCATGTGAAAGAGTGCACACTCGTTGACTTGTGCAGATCTGTGCACACAGACCCTACACTCATTGAATGTTATGTGTGCATAATTGTACAGGTGTGCAGCTCAGCACAGGTACACAGACTGTATGCCCGTTGAATGTCGTGTGTGGAAACCTCTACTGTTAGGTACAGCTGAAGCTGCCATTGCATAATCTTCTCCTTTAAGATCACCTCCAATTTTGCTGCAGGGTCAGCTGGCGATGCAAGCGGGTTTTGGTGGTGGGAGGCAAGGCTGGGGCTATTTTTAAACCCAAGGACAGGGCAATCTGAAGCTTGGCAGGTTTACACTGCAGTCTTTTTAATTCAGCTTGATGAGTCTCAGGCCCCTGTGCCAACTGCCCCCTTGCAGAACACAGATGCTTGGATTTCATCAGCTGTGGCGGCTGACACATCCCACTGCCATGTGCCCAGTAATGCTGCCTGCGTGAGCTAGACTGCCATCTGCCAAGGAAGGCTGGGACACGCTGCTCCTGAAACACTATGCCTCTCTTTTTATAGCTCCGGGTGAAAATACTCCGATACTTTGATCGGCAAGTGATCCAAGCTGCCTGAGCTTGTACAGAGTGGGAGAGGGCTCAGACCAAGGAGTTTCTCGCAAGGAAGCAGAATTAAAAGGCAGTGATGTACATGGCAAATAGTCCCAGTTGTTTAGGTTCACAACAACAATTACCTGGTAAAAGGCTGCATTTAACTACTGCATTATTCTGTGCAATGCATACCCTTCCCTTTTCTCCAGTTAGCTTAAGGTAGCCGGACATTCTGCACGGTTCTTCGCCCACCTTATATCCTCACAACAATCCTGCGAGGTAGGTTCTGTTGGATGAGCTTCGTGCAGCTGAGCAAAGATTTGAGCCTGGATTTCCCTAGTCTCAGTCTGACACTTGGACTGCATGGCAGTGAGGCCTTTGAGCGGCCTCATTTCAGATACAGTGGTACCTCGGATTACATACGCTTCAGGTTACATACGCTTCAGGTTACAGACTCCGCTAACCCAGAAATAGTACCTCAGGTTAAGACCTTTGCTTCAGGATGAGAACACAAATCGTGCTCCGGCGGCGTGGCGGCAGCAGGAGGCCCCATTAGCTAAAGTGATGCTTCAGGTTAAGAACAGTTTCAGGTGAAGAACGGACCTCCGGAACAAATTAAGTACTTAACGTGAGGTACCACTGTACTCCATTACTCCCTTCTGTTTTCCATCTTCCTCCTCCCCCACCTCATGCCCCAGTAAATGGTTATGGACTTCAGATGGAGAATTATGTTATGAATGTGCACACCAGCATCCACAATGGTGCCCAAGGAATTGCACCGTGTTTTATGTTTTTCATTGCCTTCTTGAAAGTGGGTCAGAGATTCTCCACATTTGGTATAAGCACTCTGTATGGAGTTCTCCATACTTGGTATAAGCATGATGACCCAAATGACCATCACAAGGATGGGGAACCTGTGCCCCTCCAGTTGTTGGAATGCAACTCTCAGTGATCCCTGAGCATTGGCTGGTGGGACTGATGGGAGCCGGGAGCCCAGCATCACCCAGAGAGCCAAAGATTCCCCGTTCCTAATTTAGGACTTTCCCCTGGTGGCAGCATGTGGCAGGCTGCCTCCAGACATGGCTGGATTCCTGGGAGAACGTTGCATTTGTGCTCTCAGCATCTGCGCTGGCTCCTGACAGTCTTCTATGTTTGTTTTGGCCTCTTGACAGTTCAGGATCTGCATACCTAAGAGACCACCTCTTCTCCTACATTACATTAAAATCTCTGAGGCTACAGTCATGTTCATGCTTGGAAGGAGACAGTTGCAGTGAAATCAGTTTTATTTCCAAATAAATATGAGTAAGATCTAGGTGCTAGATAATGCTAAAGGGCTTAGGATTAGGGCTGGCTGCCAACACTGAACATGAGCACTTTTATTTCTCATGAGCAGGGAGGGTATCGCGAGAGAAAAAGAGCTATTCAATCTCATGGCGTGCATCCACCCCCCGCCCCCCGCCAGGCTCTAATGCTTACCTCCAAGATCTAGACACATTAAAAAAATGCCTTGTAAACTTCATAATGGGAAATCATGTCGGCAAAAGACGGAACTCCACAACGCCATCTGGTGTCACAGTGTTATAACACATATTAAGTGTTTTTTCTTTACTACTGTAGCTGAGTCACTCTCAGCCTAACATACCTCACAGGGTTGTTGTGAAGTTAAAATGGGGAGCAGGAGAAGTATGCATGCCACCCTGAGCACCTTGGAGGAAAGACCGGATATAAATGCAGTCAATCAAATCTGCCCAATATCCAGTTCATTTCTATCCAGTTCATTTCTATCTTCAATCTTGAGTCTCCAGATGTTGCTGGACTACAACTCCCATCATCCCTGACCAATGGGTAAACTGGCTGAGGATGATGGGAGTGGTAGTTCTTCATTATCCAGGAGGCTTAAGGTTAAAGGGCACTGCTGTAGATCAGCCCAGCCCAGCTCGTAGTGAGATGGCCTAACCACTCTGCCCCACACGAGTGATTAAGTTGCAATTTAGATGGGGGTTCTAGGAAGACCTTGGGGGTTCCTAATCCAATCCTTTGCTCAATACAGAATGTACAATACAAAATGCAGCTCCACCACCCCTGACAGATGGTCATCCAACCTCTGTTTAAATACTGTACCTCCTGCTACAGAGAGCCTACCACTTCCCCAAATTATCTGCTTCACAGTCAATGTTTCTCCTGCTATTTAGCTGAAATCTGCTTCCCTGCCATTTCCACCCATTGGTTAGCTTAGTTTTTAGTTTATTTACTAGTTATTAGTTTTACTCCGATTTTCCTTGGGGTGCCTAGACTGTTTTAAAGTGTACTGTTATTTCTCTCACATCTTCCATATGAGAAGAGCTGGATATTTAAAGAAACGCACTAGAACCATCATACACTTGCACCCTGTTCCTACATGACTGAAACCAGGTGAGATAACCTTTCATTTAGCGCCAATGCCTAGAAAAGCACAACGGATGGCATACTTGGGCAGGTAGCCACACCTCCCTTGCGTTATCAGCTTGAACACAGTTCTTGTTCATTAAGTGAAGCCATTTCACTGGAACTTTGTAGAAGGCTACAAAAGACGATGGAAGCATACCAGGTGGTACATCTTACTATGTTCAATGGGCCATACCCTCAAGGAAATGAGAAAAGGTTTCCATCAAACTAGACTGGACAGCATCAGACCCATTTGTTTAAAGCTGAGTGGGGAAGCCCACGTCCTGTAGCCACATGGATTCCTCAGCCTAATTTCAAACGGCCCATAGTGAAGGACAGTGAGTGAGCTGTACAATTCCAAAATGCCACAAACTCCACCCAATTTGGGTTCTGGCTCCACTCACCATTGGCTCCCCAGTCTCTGTTGACCGTCAGCTGCAGCCTCAGATCAACCTCTCCCATGGAAAATCTCCCCCATCCATTGTTTAAATCTAGGCCTGCCCATGAAATGGGACAAAAATCAACTTCCAAATCTCAGACCAAAAGAAGCCTATGGATGAAGAGTGCTGGGACCCTCCCCACTTTGGCCTCCTAATTCCCTTTCCTTGCAAGCATTTGTTTCCATCCCAGCAGAGGTCAGATGAGAAGGAAAGTGTGCAAGAGGACGAAGACTTAGAATTCTCTCCATGCATGATCCTTTTGCTCAAAAATAAGATGAAAAGCAAATCCATATTTAAATGTGATTGGGGAGGATCTGAGTCCAAACAAACTGGCTTGCTGCTGTCACACATAGTCTGGCTCTCCAGTTGGAGTCTTAAACACACATAAGGATCAGAATGTTATATATAAGAGAAACAAAAATTGAATGTCACTGCTAGAGTGTTTCAGATCTTTCAGCTGGTGTGCTTAGGGTGTATTAAGCAGGAGCAGATTGGCAGATTGGCACCATCAGCACTGCCCCCCCCACCAATGTTTATATTTTTCATGGCTGACCCATTCTTGAACCATGCATGCTGTGCACTGTTGTGTCATAAAACATAATTTCCTTTCCTTTTGCAAATAAATATTCACCCGGGCTCATGGTGGTGAAGCCAGTGCTGATGTTTATTTTAGATGGCTGGTTGGTGATTTAACTGCCTTGTTTTTACTCTCTGAAACGGTTTTGGTTGTAACCCACTCTGAAATTGCATTTCTAATGAAGAGTGGAGAAGAAAGATTTCAAAATAAATAAATAGGCAAGCAAGCTATATAGCCATCAAAATACTACCTTTGAGCAATTACTTAGCTGTTTTGTTACTGCATGATTGAGTGGATGGGATTATATTGGTGCCCATCATTATGACAAAGACTACAAAAAGACTGTCAAGTATTGATGATCATGTTGCAATCCTGCCGTCAATCACCTGTTATGTATTTATGTCCCAATGATATTTATGTTGATTGCAGTCAAGGACTGGATTGGCTCAGACACCAAACTTTCCACTGGAAGTAAGTGTTGCTCTGATGTTGTCATAGTGAACCTCCACAAACCAAAATGCTCTTACCACCCGGGCTAAACCTTGGTAAGTGCTTGATGGATGGTGGTGAATTTAAACCACAAGAAAAAAAATATATTTAGTCAAGATCAGGTTCTCTTAAACTTTGCTGAAGCTAAGCAGCTCTGGGTCTGGTCAGTGCCTGGATAGGTTACTGCTACAGAACCACAGCTATGCCCCAGGAGAAAGGAGATCTAAATGTGATAAAGAAAAATAACATAAATAAATTCCCCCCAATGCAAAATGTATTTACTGTGAAGGGGGAAATGAATGAGATCTGTGTGACCCACGTGTGGGTTATTAACAAAAGAATCAGCTGGGTGCATCTTCAAATCACAGAGTTAAACAGCTGTAGAGCATGGGAAAATAGGTTGTTAGACTCCTTTTTCATATCTCCTTTTAGTCTGCTTACAACTCTTGCCCCTCTCTCCCCCCCTCTGACAATAAACAGACCACATAGTGTTAAGTAAGTTTAAACTAAGTTACTTACAGAATTCAAAGGTCTGAATCATGTGTTGTTTCATGCAGCAGCAAGGAGAACACAGGTAGAATACACTTGGGTGTAAAAATATAGTAAGACAATTTCAAGCATGCAATCTGAACTTGGAGAAAGTTCATACACATGTTTTCTGATCGATTACATGGCACAATGAGAGTGAGAGAAAGGAAGGAAGGAAGGAAGGGAAGAAGCTTCACATCCTTACCGGAGGAGAGGGAGTGCAACTGAACTGAGTCTAGGAACAGAGCTCTGTGGTCTAAGCCCCTTCATGCATTAACTAGCACTCAGCCATATGTTTAACAGCAATTCCCCAAATTTACTTGGGATTCTCCCATTGATTCCCGCTGGCCCCAGTGAGACCGCCTTCCAGCTAAATGCAGGCAAAGTCTAAAAACAAGAACTTCCACTTTTTGCATTTCCTAAAAAGAAGAGCTGGCTGGCTAGAACCCTGCATGACAACATATTGTGGCAGATCCCACTTGTCCTGTGCTGTTCACCCACTGCCCACAGCTGCCAGAGATGCTCAGCCAACAAATATAAGCTCAGGTGTTTGCTTCTCAGAGAGACAGCAATGGAAGTGATGGAGTCTCCCGATAGCTACAATGAGAGAATCCATCTGTGTGTTTGAAAGAGGTGACACATCAAAGTGCAGGGCAAAAGCTAAGTGTGGATAAGCCCTCAGTATAAGGCAGGTTTCTATGTTCTTAGCGGCCAACTAGATGTTCTGGGAAGCCCACGAGCAGGATATGGAAGGCTGTTGTACTCCGTGACTGATATTTCAAAGTGTTCCGCTTCTGTTCCTGGAAGTAGCATACAGCAATCCTGATGAGTAGATGTGTTGTCCCTAGAAGTTCTCACTGCTCTGGGCAGCAGGAAGCATGTAAAAATATTCTACAAGACCCCATAGTGAGAACTGGGGTGGGGGGGGTGGAGGGAGGGAAGGAGACAAATGAGCCATGAGAATGCAATATGAGCACATAAGCTTGCAGGAAAGGAACAGGAAAAGTGATCACTCAGTAACAATTTTGTAAGAGCAGCAAGTACGAATTCATAAAAATCTCCAGCTGGTAATGAGGGCCCTCTGTTCGCTTCACTCATGCTCATAAAGCATCAACCCACTTTGCTTTTCATTTAAAGGATTCGAAGGAACGTGATGTAAGAATGTAACCTTTGAGCATGCACAGAGTGCCTTTCCCCTACATCAGTGAGCAACTGCATTGCAGAGATAAGAGGAACATTCCTTTCAGCACGGTTGGTTGCACTTTCGTGCAGACTTGAATCCGGAATTTTTTTTTTGTTTAATTGACCGTGTCTCTAATTCAGATACCATAAGAACACACACATACATACGTCAGGGTTAGTTATTGCAACCAATTCCACGGGTTATCTTTAATTCAAGTTTGTTTATGCAAGCTCTGAAGGATGCACATTCATTGCATGTAAGACTGATATGCCTGAAGGATAGCTTTGCCTTGTTCACCGTTAATGACCTCCTCTGTGGGGGTTTTGAACAACATGCAGGGGGGTGTTTTGAAACATGAAAGGCTCAGTGGAAAATGTCAACAACAATATCGGAGGAAATAGCCGGGAAGGAACACTTGTGAACAAATGGGCTGTGGTTTGTAACTTTATATTATGATGTTGCTTAGAGACGCTGGAAGAATAGCCTCACTTCTTGGACATAGGTTGGTTTAGTGTTTACTGTTGAAATCTGGAATGCAATTCCCCAGTTGTTTACAAATGGAGAGAGCGGGGAAGGAGAGCGCCAGAAAACCCAGCTCAAAAATACCTTTTGTTCTTGTTTTACTCCTCTTCGGTCAACAAAGTAATGTTTTTTACTGTTGCACACCATCCCAATCTCCAAGCGGTCCTAAATTCCAGGGGTTCCTGGCACTTACTCAGGGCTCAGTTTCCTTGGAATGAGGGACCGTGGAGACTGGAGTATATTTAAAATCTATGCTTTATTTACACAAATACCACCCTGAGCCTACGATGGAGGAGCTCCCAGCATTTACACCCCAGAAAGTCTTTCTTCTCCCATTGTCTGGCTACTTCAACAATGGGATCCTCTGTTAGATTTTAACCCTTGCTAGATCCAGGACTCAAGCATCATATGGCCTAACCTCCACCCAAACTCACAACACCATATAGGACATTTAAAGCACCTGTTGCCGAGGATGCAGGTTTCATGGGGGCAGCTTTTCAGCTTATATACAATGGAGTTTTTTTGTGGGCTTCTGCGTACTATGACTGGAGAGTCAGTGTGGCACTGGGTAGCATACTACATGTCTAGCAAGGGGGGCTGAATTCATGCTCTCATTCAGCTATGGACTCGACCTCAGTCACCTGTCTGTAAAATGGGGGTATGACTGGTGTGTGCTGGGGAAATTTAGGAACTGCCCAGCAACTGAGCCTTTGTCTTGTTGGGAATCAGCTTCTGTTTTCTGGCCAACACCCAGCTCTTTCTCCCTTCCAGTCACTGGCCTAGCACTTTCACAGCCTTGTCCGATTGCCAATGGAATGGAGAGGCAGAGCTGGGTGTCCTCAGCTTGTTATGGGTCACTTCACCCCAAATCTTCAGATGACCCAATGTTGAAGGGCATTCAACACAAAGAAGATGCCTGCAGCACAGCTCCGCAGCACAACCGCCGTGGGGCCAATCAATCATCCCCCAATCTGGAGCCAATTAGGCTTGGAACCACCATATTGCTGTGCTTCGAACTCCCACCTCACAAAACCCTTTCATGATCAAGGTATCAATCCTACCAGGTATCAAAAGCCACTGAAAGAGCCAGGAGAATCAACAGTGTCACACTCCCACTGCCCCCCCCCCCAGTGCATGTCATCAATCAGAGACAGCAAGTGCCTGAAACCCAATTAAAATAGGTGCCAATAATCAGTCTCTTTAGAGAACACCTGCCAACCTCTCCATCACATTACCAAAAAATATTGGCTGCTGGGCAATAATTGCTTAATACCTCAGGGAGGGGCTCTTGAGGAAGGGGCACACCAACACCCTCTTTTAAGGTCACTGACACATCCCCTTCCCACAATGAGACTTTTACCACTCTGTGGACTCACCCCCACCAAGCCCCCTGACAGCTCGTATAAGCCAAGATGGGCAAGGTGTCCAGAGTGCAGGTGGCAAGAGGATGAACACCTTCAGGTTTCTTGTCAACATCTTCGAGCCACAAGAATTGTAAACTGACCCATGCAATAGTCCCATGAAAAGAACCTGGACACGTCCACTCATACCAGCATCTTCAGTGGCCTCCAATTCAGAGTGAGTAAGAGTGACTTTGAATGACTACAGGGCAGTGAAGGCTGCCACCACCCATTCAAAACAAGGTGATTCCTGTAAAGCAGGGGTCAGCAACCTTTTTCAGCCATGGGCCAGTCCACTGTCCCTCAGACCATCTGGTGGGCCGGAGTATATTTTGAAGGGAAAAAATGAACGAATTCCTGTGCCCCAGAAATAACCCAGAGATGCATTTCAAATAAAAGCACACATTCTGCTCATGTAAAAACACGCTGATTCCCAGACCGTCCATGGGCAGGATTAAGAAGGCGATCGGGCCGCATCCTGCCCATGGGCCTTAGGCTGCCTACCCCTGCTGTAAAGCATTTCTCTGCATTCAAAACTGATAAATGCTTTGTTTTCAAGTGTTACCCGCTAATTCCAAATGTAGCAGGCTAAAAATAGTTCACATTGGCTCACCTCTGCAGCAGCATCTTTTTCCTTGAGCTTCCTCAGAGAATTCTCAGGAAACGTGTGGAGACTTTCCAAGAATTTTCTGAGGAAACTGAGAAAGACTGAGCCTAGGGAAGCTATTCCCCCAAGCTCTTCCTGCCAGGCCTCCTTTCCCCATACTTGGCCTGGGGAAGGAAGTGGTGGTGGTGGCAGGCAGGCAGGGTTGGCATGGAAGCTTTCAATAATGGCAGAAGCCTCTATTGGCAGAATAATAATGGTGGAAGGCATCAAGGTGCTCCTGTGCAATGCCCTCTGCTCCTGGAGTGCCCAGGGCTTCCCTACCTCAGACCATTAAGCATTGGTATTGGGAACTGTCTTTTCCAGGTTTCCCTTATGGAATTGAAGCTCAACCTATCTCCTCTGAATTAACAAGTAGGTGTGAAGCTCTGAGAACTTCTAAGCTTCTGGGATCACTCTTACCCCTGGGATATCTGACACCACATATAACTCTGTTCAAAATGCCTTTTCAAAATGGGGAACCTCAGGCTCATGGGTCAAATTCAGTTCAGCAGGCTTCTCCATCCGGCGCTCAGGAGGACTCTCCTCAGGTCACGCCCAGTTATCTCCCTTCACTGGCCCTGCTCCACACCCTCTCCGGTTCTCTTGCTGGACTGGAATATGTCCTTGAACTGTAATGATGTGGTTTGTTTGTTTGTTTGTTTGTTTGTTTGTTTGTTTGTTTGTTTTTGCTTGCCTGGGTGGAGAGAGCTTCATTTAGAAGGCCCCGCCTTTTGCATGGCTGGACTGTGACCTACGGTACAAAAATAAGAGTTGCATCTGTTGCCCTACGCATCACTGGCAAGCAGCCCCTGGAAGGCTGCCCATGAGGGAATGTGGCCATTGGGCTGCCGCCCCTGCTCTGAAACGATACGCACACCTGCTGCAGAACTTCTCTCCGAAATGGTGGGCCATATATAGAAGAGGTTCCTCCAGGAGGATTCCCATAATGGATGTGGAACTTCTGCTCAGTGTTTGTTCTGCAGGAGTGGCTCAGGACTTCAAGGGTCTTCTATAGTGGAGTCCTCAGAGTAAGGGGATGGCAGTGGCGTGAGGGGGAGCGGAATGGCAATAGCTTCACAGGTTCCTCTCACAGTAGCGGCTCTTGGGTTTGCACCACATGACCTTCCCTTTCAAGCTCAGAGTCTTCGCCTCCATCACCGGATGAAGAAGAATCCAACTCTTGGTCCCTAACAATAAAAAGTTGTTTTAAATTATTTTTAAAAATAAAACAGTTTTTTTAAATGTTGTAACCCACCCTGGGACCTTAGGGTGAAGGGCAGACAATCAATCAATCAATCAATCAATCAATAAAATTGACTTTAGAATCCTCTGGGAGAGCAGAAGCATCATACCAACACCAATTATAATTGTACTTAAAAAATAATAATTCTCTTCCATGTTCCGAGTGCTTCGCATACATTATCTCTGTAAAACCTATATCTACCCTGTATAGTAAAGTAGGCTACTATTATCCTAGTATTTCAGGTAAATGTGCAATGGGGCCAGAGCCAAAGGATAATTGCTTCCTTAAAGGCATCTCATGAATACATGGCGAAAGGGAACATTTGCAGTCTTTGCCGACCTCGTGCCTTCCAGATGTTTTGGACTCACTGTCTTGCTCCATACAAGTGTTCTTTTGCTATGATAAAACCTCCAATATCCCCTGAAGCTAGTCCTTTCTGGGAAGCAAATCTCACAGGAAATTGTGAAAACAAAGCAAATTCAAATCCGCCAGACCCAGGGTTTTGGAGGAATTATTTCTTGCTAGGTCTTTGACCTTTCTTTTTTTTTTTTTTGTATTTTTTTGTATGAACGCAGACCGAATCCTGAATATTGTTTCGAAAAACAAGAGAGATTTGGGGGCTTGTAATCCAATCTGTTTAAAGCCATAAAATGTAGCTAGCCCAGTAAAAAAAAGAAAAGAAAGGTTCATATGTTGTTCACAGCAGTCCAAAAATCACAAAGCACCAAGCATGATACTGGGAAATATTAGAAAGGAAATATCACAGAAAAGATCTCTGCAAATATTTGTGAAGCATCCAATAGTGGAAAAATACAAAGAAAAATCTGGTAAAGTCTACAGAAGAGGAAAATTGTTACATATATTGTTAAGAGTTTGGTTGTCCTGAATACTGTGAATGGGTCTATCACTGGGTAGCTAGTAGGTAGTGGGAGATTTAAAAACAAACAAACAGAAAATTAAGTACAGTACAGGCACCAAATGAGTGTATGGATATCAACAGGCAGCACTGTCTCTCTGTGTCCACTCTTAAGTGTAGTTACTCACCTAAAGAGGCAATTAATTTTATTTGATAGATGAAAGCTCTCTTCTCCATCTTCATAAAGCAGGCTTCCTCAAACTCAACCCTCTAGATGTTTTGAGACTACAATTCCCATCATCCCTGACCACTGGTCCTGCTGGCTAGGGATCATGGGAGTTGTAGGCCAAAAACATCTGGAGGGCCGAGTTTGAGGAAGCCTGTCATAAAGTGACACTTCAGCTGGTCTGACGGGCCAAGAAACAATATTCTTGCAGCTTGACTTGGGGCAGAGACGAGCAACTTAGCATTTGTAGCTGGAGTGGGGCTTATAGTGCAGCTGCTATTTGGAAATCTAAAGCAGGATTAGTGATTGGGCTCTCTGCTTCCAGCTATGATGGGCTTGCATATTTGTAAATAAAACAGTAATGACAAAGACTTTATAAATCTCCCAGGCTCTGTGGGGAGAATGGTTTCTAAACGAGGAGAAATCCACCCTAGGATGATGCAAGTTGAAAGGGTATCATAAAAGTATATTAAAGCTGCAGAGAATGTACCTGCTATACTCCCATCCTTTCCAGAAGCTAAGTGGGTCTGAACCTGACCAGAATTGTTTGGAGAAACAGCCTGAAAAAAATATTTATGCTCTCATTTCCTTGGATGAAGGTGGAATCCAATAGTTATATAAAAAGGTCTTATGATTATTGGGTGTGAAAGCAGCCCTCTGGATTCCATGGAAGACTCTACCCTCTGACTTCTATAGTGTGTGTGTGTGTGTGTGTGTGTGTGTGGAGTCATCTTTATGTAGGGGGAAGAAGTATCCAAAATGCCTACTTATTCAGGCGTGAAGAATACCTGTGTGCCTGTCTTGCTATTCGTAAATATATTGGGTAAGCCCATTGTTTCCCACATGCAATATTTTGTACCCTACTTATTTTTCTTCTTAATCATCTTATACTCTGCTGGTTCAAGTGTAATAGGAAACCATGGTTTGGTTTTACATGACCAAGCCAAGGATACACATGCTCCCTCTTCGCCCTTCATGTGTACTTCCTGGTTTGTGTTAGTTAGGTCTGCTTTAGTTTATCTTATTTATAGACTCATAGAATCATAGAATTGTAGAGGTGGAAGCCCCTGCAATGCAGGAATCTCAACTAAAGAATCCATGGCAGATGGCCATCCAATCTCTGTGTAAAAACCTCCAAGGAAGGAGAGACCACAACCTCCCAAAGGAGCTCACTTCACTATTGAACAGCTCTTACAGTCAGAAAGTTTTTCCTGATGTTTAGTCAGAGTATCCTTTCTTGTAACTTGAAGCCATTGGTTTGAGTCCTATCCTCCAAAGCAGGAGAAAACAAGCCTGTTCCCTCTTCCTCGAGATATTTGAAGATGGCTATTGTATCTTCTCTCAGTCTACTCTTTTCCAGGCTAAACATACCCAGCTCCTTCAACCATTCCTTCAGCCATTATATATTGTTTCACATCTCTGGGGATGTCTTGAAACAATTTACAATAATAAAATTACAAAATGCAAGGTATGTAAGAAATTCACTTTTCAAAATACCAATAGAGAAGTGTTCACCCATGGGGGTGGGATTATTTTAACACAAAATATCCACCCCTCCACACAGGATGAACACTGACAGCCACCAATGCCTAGGCATCAGTTGTCACAATTCCCACAGTCGTTTAACAATCAATCCCTCCTCCCAGGGATCTTGAAATATACTCAGAGAGAATCCTCATTTTCAAGGAGTTTATTTCAGTTTGTAATAAAAACAGTCAGTCATTGAGTGTGTCTGTCAGTGCTTGTCTGTGGCTGGCCCCTCCCAGACCCTAGGCTATATATCCTTTGTTCCCACCCCAGGTCACACCTGATAGGCTGGTTGAAACTTCCTTTCTGGGATTGGACGGCTCCAATGGCCAATCAGATTACTACATTCTAAAATCCTACCTGCCTATTATTCTGGGATTAATGCTCCAGACATAATAGAACTCTAGGAATTATATAGGGACGTGGGTGGCACTGTGGGTTAAACCACAGAGCCCAGGACTTGCCGATCAGAAGGTTGATCGGGTGAGCTCCCGTTGCTCAGTCCCTGCTCCTGCCAACCTAGCAGTTCGAAAGCACGTCAAAGTGCAAGTAGATAAATAGGTACTGCTCTGGTGGGAAGGTAAAAGGCGTATCCGTGCGCTGCTCTGGTTCACCAGAAGTGGCTTAGTCATGCTGGCCACATGACCCGGAAGCTGTACGCCAGCTCCCTCGGCCAATAAAGCAAGATGAGCACCACAACCCCAGAGTCGATCATGACTGGACCCAATGGTCAGGGGTCCCTTTACTTTTACCTTTAGGAATTCTCTCTGTGAGGGGAACAGGAGTCCCCCTAGCAACTCTCAGCATCCTTAACAAACTACGGTTCCCGAGATTCTTTGGGGAAGCCATAATGACTGTTTAAAGTGATATAAGAGTGTTTTAATTGTGTAGTGCAAATAGGGCCTTGGAATGCATCTAGTCCCCTCTGTAATTTGTCCTTCCTACTCCAGGGACAAGATAAGTGTTTGGTTCTCAGCATCTTAGATAAGGAATGGAATACATTCCTTAGTAATCAGGGTAATGACATAAAACTGACACCTCAAAACATAGAAATTTAAAGGTAGAGCTGAAATCGTTATCACAATCCTGGATTAGGGATAGATAAACTTGCATTGCATGACAGCAAAATATCCATCTGTTCATCCATCGATTCTGGTGAGAAGTATTCCCCCCCCCCCAACTTTCTGGATTTCTTTAGCTTCTGTTATATGTATAGACTTCAACACTTCCCACGCCTCAGTTTTTTTTTCTCAAAGATGGATGGTTGGACAAATCCCATCTTCCACAGCCAAATGAAGGGTGCTGTTCCTTGTCAGAAACTCAGGCTAGAACTGATGCCCCCACAGGCTCTCTTAGGCCTGTTTTCACAATGAGTGAGAGCAGCAAAGACAGAACAGATGGTGCACTGGTATCAGAAATATCTTTATTGTTGTTTTAGAAAATAAAAGACAAAGCCAGCAGTCCTACCCGCTCATTATTACCCATTTCTTTTACATTATCAGAAAAGTGTTTTTGGAAATTGCAGTGTGGGGTTAACTCAGTCTTGTAATAAGCCCAGAGGTGTGCCAGAATTCTTTTCTAGGTCCACGTATACCTCCATACGTCACGTTTGTTAGCTTGTAATTGACAGTGGTGCTGCCAAAAATTGGAATTACCAGATCTGGAATGCAAATTTGCTCAGCAAACCATGCTCGGATTTATTATCAGTCCAATGGCATTTCCCCAAGAAACTCTTCTACAGCTTGGAATGTAAAGTGAGGTTCTGCACATGTGCAGAATGTGCTGTTAGTTTTAAGTCTAAATTTTGCCCACGTCCTGGGTGCTAATCATCACTTAGGCAAAGCTGAGCCTCAAAGGGGGAAATTAAGTCCAGAGAAGCTCTGAAGTCTTGGAGAAAGGAGAGTGGCTTGTAACCCAGCTTGAGAAGGTGCCCTTAAAAGTATTATCAAGCTTATCCTTATACAAGGAAGTTATCCAACCCAAATATCCAAAGTAATCACTAGAGGAGCATAGCAAAGACCAATGGGTGCTCTCAAATAAATATCCCACGCATTGTCAAGCTGATATGGACCATCTAATATACTTGGAGAGCCAGAACCTCATATAAGTGTGCAGAGGAGGAAGACTATAAAGAGCTGCACTTTGCTGTAGGAAACATTGCCAGTCTTTGCCTCAGCAACTGTAATGTGCTCCTAGAATTTGTAGGGTTTGTGTCAAGGGTTGGACATCTGCTAGGGACCCACAACTCAGCAGTGGGCCTACTGGCAAGACACCTCCACTCCCCAACCTACTCCTTCTCTCAACACTGCAAGCTGGTTGTTCACCTGCCCATTGCTGTGGCCCAGATAATGATGGTGGTGAGAAGAAGCAATAGATTGTTGTTTTGTTGTTTAGTCGTGTCTGACTCTTCGTGCCCCATGGACCAGAGCACGCCAGGCACTCCTGTCTTCCACTGCCTCCCGCAGTTTGGTCCTTTTCCTCGTTGGCTCTCAGCCTGCAAGCAAGCAGGAAGAAAAGTTATGAGGAAGAAAAGGAGCAGGAACAGCTGAGGTAGATTCACTGAGGGAGGGGGAGGCCATGGAGAGGACGGTCTTACTCAAGGGGTCTTCTGAAACCTGGAGCTGACCGTGTTGGTGTGCTGCCTTTAAGTGGGCCTCTCAGATCCTTTTCATCCAGAACGTTGACCACATTTGAAAGAGATCTCAACATCTCCCCAGCATTCAGTATGTTTGGGGCACATCTCCATGACAGATTTAGGTGAATGACTTTATAGCCATTCCAGTGTTCTTCAACCTTGGGCCCCCAGATGTTGTAGGACTACAACTCTCATCAACCCCAGACAGCTTAATCAATGGTTGAGGATGATGGGAGTTGGAGTCCAACAACGTCTGGAGACTCCTGGTTGACCAACAGGCCTATCTCAAGGGAACTCAGGGAATTCTAATTTTGTGGAGTGGGGAACTGGAAAATTGTCAGCATCTCTCCAAGCTACATTTTCCAGAGTTATTTTATGGGTCTCATAATAAACATGGGTTTGCAGCATAGCTAAATCCTTAGCTTCTTCCCAGGGCTGACTGGATTCCAGTGTTGTGACAACAAACAAATTCTGCAAACTCACCAGAAGATTTTTCAGCACCATAACAGAGCTTATTTAGCTTTCTTTTTGTTTTATTTGTTGTTGTTTTAAAGCAAAACTGGGAGTAGGTTTCTGGGAGAGGTTTATGGATGTCCTGTCTGTTAAATGGTTTAACCAGGTGGAAGAGGATGATATGAAAGTGGAAGGCTTTTGGGAAACAACCAAGCAGTGAAAATATATTTGGTGATCCTGAATCATTAACAAGACATAAGTGGAGACTGCAACACTTTCCTTACTTCAGGTCTCCTGTGAACAGAGAGTGTTTTTTATCCGGACTTGCTTGACCAGGATTTTATTTTATTTTAGAGAAGAACAGCGTTGGCAAAGCAACAGACAGAGTATAATAAAGCTGCTTCTTTATAATTTGTGTAGCCAGAGTGAAGAAAATGGCTTTGCTTGCACTTGAAATCCAGCATGTCAACAGCAGTTCAGCAATTTCATATCTTTAAGCAGATTAGTCATTCATCTTCTTCTAATAGAGATTCAGCAGGCATCTTCCACACTAACTTTCAAATGCTTGCTGAAAACTTTTCTTTGCTGCCAGACTTAATGCAGACAGTTAAGGAGAACATTCTCCATAACAGCCAACCACTGATCTGCTTTAATTGTTTTGTGGTTTTTGTTGCATTATAATTGTAAATCCCTTTGCTTTTTTAATAATAATAATAATAATAAAATAATAATAATAATAATAATAATAATAATAATAATAATAATAATAATTTTATTATTTATATCCCAGCCATCTGGCTGGGTTTCCCCAGCCACTCTGGGCGGCTCCCAACAGAACACTAAAAACAGAATAAAACTTCAAACTTTAAAGACTTCCCTAAGCAGGGCTGCCTTCAGTTGTCTTCTAAAAGGCAGATAGTTGTTTATTTCCTTGACATCTGATGGGAGGACATTCACAGTGAGGGAACTGTCAGAAGGCCCTCGGTGCTGGACCTCAGTGTCCGGGCTAAACGATGGGGGTAGAGATGCTCCTTCAGGCATACTGGATAGAGGCCGTTTAGGGCTTTAATGAAATTGTGGTATACAAATCTTCATTTAAATAAATAGTCACACTATAAGTGATTGGAGGCAAATGAGGACAAAGAGGAAAAGAGAGAATTCCAGGGCATGCAACTTTTCTTACATGCTCTTGCAAGATAGGAAGCTGCCTTAGATAAGGTTGAATTATTTGCCCAACATCCCAGCACTGCATTCTCTGCCTGGCACTGGTCAACTCTCTAGGGTCCCCAGCAGAGGATTGCATTCCATGATAGTCCTACTCAGAGTAGCCCCATGGAAATTAATGGAAATGGCTAACTTGGACCCATCCATTTAAATGGATCTACTGTTAGAACAACTCAAAGTGAATGGGGCTTGGTTGGCGGATTGTGCCTTGTTCCTCGATGGACATATTAGCTGGCATCCTTTCAGAATTTTGTACCCACATTTTGTGCCCACTCCTACTGCATTAGCAGTTCTTGCTTGTTGGTTGTTTGCAATGGCTTCCAATATGTTATCGCTGTGTCTGAATTTAGTTTGCCTACCCTTTTTACTGCCATCCAGATCATTAATATAACCCATTAGCAGTAAATTGAAAAGACTGAGCCGGGAGCAATGTACTCCGATAAAAAGGATTAGGCAATGCAGGTTTTAATGTAGCAGGATCTAATGTAGGAAATTGTTCTGCTGCAGGACGAGTGCACCCTGTGTTAGGTCCACATGGAGAGCATTTTAAACTTGAAATGTATGCTTTTGATGCCAGAAGGATGCTGGCAAGCTATGAAGGATTCAGAGGAGACCTCTGCTGCTGTTTATGTCAGTACCTTGTGTGTCCTCCTATTTTTTGTTTTTGTGCTATATGCGTCAATAGTATCTTTTTACCAAGAACAAAGTCTGGGACCTCAGAATGCAAAGCATTGCCCCACAACTTTTGTGTTTCTTCAGGTGTATTAATGAGTCTAATTTTTCATATTCTATCCCCTTCTGTAGGATCTCTAGAAAGGACATCTATGAATGAGAGGCAGATGCATCATTGTGTGGATACTGTCATTATATGGTTTAATCACTAGGTGGAGCTGGACTTAATTGTATCTGGGTGTACTCAGGAGTTTCCTTCTACTCTTCTGTTCTTGTTGGTAATTTGTGGGTTTAACACTGGAAAAGTCAATCGGGGAGCACAGCCAGATCTCATGGTAGGTGGTGTCAGAGCTAAAAGTAGGTGAAATAACCTAAGAATAACCTGCTGGATCAGACCAATGGCCCATCTAGTCCAGCATCCTGTTCCCACAGTGGCCAGCCAGATATCTGTGGGAAGCCTGTAAGCAGGACCTGACTGCAATATCATCCTCCCCATTTGTAATTCTCAGCGACTGGCATTCAGAGGCATACTGAACACATACCAGTACATATTTTCAGTAGAGGCTGAAAATAGCCATCATGGCAGCTAGCCATTGATAACCTTACCATCCATGAATTTGTCCAATCCTCTTCTGAAGCCATCTAAGCTGGTGTTCATCACTACCTTGGGGGTGCCTCCTGGGCTACAGATTCCCTACGATTGGCGTATAAGGCACAAAAGTCAGGAAGGAAGACAAGAACTTTCTTGACTCTCTTAAACAAGAGCAAGAATAGGAAACTCATGGCTCCATCCAGGTAGTCCAGCACAAACCATGTTATGACACACTCCAGGCCCCTGCTTATGTGGCATGAGGCTTCCTTGTACAGGGGCATGGAAAGGGGGGCATGAGGCTGTTACACCCCTAACGAAACTGAATACACAATAACAAAGAAGGTAGGGAATGCTAGAAAAATGAGAAAGCAAGGGGAGCCAAAAGGAGTAGAACAGGAATGATCTGGGCCCAGAGAGATTGCACAAGTACTGAACAGGATTAGAAACAATCCAGGTGAGGAGAGAATCCAAGAGGACTGACCACTGGTGTTTAGGGAAGACAAATGTTAGTGTTTCAGCTGCCTAAGGGTGGAATTTTTCTAGAAAACAAGGGGAGAAGAACCAGGAGAAAATCCAAATGCCTGCACCATTTGGATTCAAGTTTCTTGTCACAGGTGTCAGAGTGCAGAGGTATGTGGTGTGCAGTTGACTACCATGTGCATGTATCTGCCGAAGGATTCAAAACTTATGTCTCACCAATGACTGCTAATGTGTTTACCAGTGGTAGTTGTGCCTCAAGCACAAAGCTTCCTCCTTCGGGGCTCTAAGTAGACCAAATCAGGATGACTTAATTAGGTTAGAGGCCAGACAGAAGAGGTCTTTCCACGTCCCAGAGGTCCCATGCAGGTATGCATAGCTCGTGAACGTCCCCCATTGACCAAGTGAGGTCAGCAAATAGAACCTGCAACCTTCATGCTCTGCATGCCTCAAGCCTCTGCTTGATGTATCACTTACAGGCAACATGGGAAGCTAGGGCAATGGTTGCCAATGCTTTCAGGCCTTTGGGCACTACCCGTTCTGACTGCTTCTCTCACCCATTCACAGACAGATAAAAAACACATATACGGGCACCCATTTTCATAAAAGTCGGATCCAGCACAATTAATATGGGGCCTATAGAGTTCATGCGACTTTATATATGGTCAAATGAAAGTCTATGGCAGTAGTGCAGAGAAAGAGCTGTGAGTGGAGGGGGGGAGCTTTCTCCATCCTCTGGACCCCCTGGGAAACTCAACAAACCTGCTGTACCTGCAACTGGGTGTGGAGAGTGCAGCTGAATGAGACACAGCTGTGGACAGCCTGAGGAAGTAGCATCCATCCTGTTCAAATAAAGGACCCCTTAAAACAGAGAACAGAGTAGGTCATCAGGCCCCATTTCAAGATTCTTAGTGGCTGTTGATGTTCATTAGACTTTAATTTTGTGAGCCGCTGCATCTTTGATGGAGAAAAGCAAGGTACATGCTGTCAAAATATTATCATTACCTTTGTACTAGCAGAAAGTGCTTATGCTCATGCAAAGCAAGTCATCCAATATGTGGTTCCTTCTGTTCCTACCCCTCTGTGCCATATCACCACGCTCTGTTCTGAAGGGTCCTCCAACCCTCAAGAATAGCTTTTGGTTGGGGGCAAGGGAACAAACCACGTCTGGGATTGGACCGCAAGGAAACTAGATGGTATTGTAGCTTTTTAACATGCTCAAAAAAAATTACGGTCTGTGTGGGGAAACCCCAGTATCTTTAAAAAAGATTGATTAAGCTTAGGTCTGGGTAGACATTTATGATGCACAGCAAATGCAAGATGTCCAGCTGAAAGGGCCATCAGTTGTCATTATATTTTAACAAGACAATATTTTCACACACATACAAGCCCGCACACTGGCAGCATGTCCCTCTGATCTTCTGGAAAGCAAAAAGATGTGAGAGGCACTAGCTAAAGACCTGAAGTGAAAGCTTCAGACTTGGCTTCCAAATATTTATATCCACACTGGTTTGCAGTTAAACTGTTGTTGTGGCATATCTCCTGTATTACAAGTGTGGTACTGCAGGCTATCGATCAGGAAAGTGTGTCCCACTTTGGCGCTTGAGGTGAAAGGGCCACCCTGCTGCTGCCACCACTGCCACCTCCTACATTGTGTGCCCTGCCACATAGATCCCTGACGGAGAAGCAGATGGCTGATTTGGAGTGAAATCTCCCTCAAAATGGACGTGATTTCACCCAAAATCTGCGCTCATGCCAGTGCTGCTTCTCCACTATGTGGGTGCTGCCTCAGGGGCTTCTACCACCTGAGACAGAGGCCTCATCCTGCCTAATGGATGGGCCAGCCCTGCTTTTGATTACACATGAAGATCTGAACTTTTCAAACATGTTATTACAGAATATGAATACATTTTGCCAGAGGTGCATACAAAAATATTTCACATACCTGTGAGTAACATCCAAAAATGTTTTAAATTACTCATGCTTTCAAGAGGCTGTTTTTCATTAAAATAAATGTTAAGTATGGAATCATAGAATTGTAGAGTTAGAAGGGACCCTATCTGTCCAACCCTCCGAAATGCGGGCATCATAGCTAAAGAAGTCTTGACAGGTGGCCAACCAATCTCTCTTGAAGGAGAGTCCAACCTCAAGGAAGGAGACTCAACCAGCTTCTGAGGCAGTCCATTCCTCTGTTGAAAGCTCTTACCCTCAGAAAGCTCTTTCTAATGTTTAGTCAGAATCTCCTTTCTTGGAATTTGAATGCATTGGTTCAGGTCCTACACTCTGGAGCAACAGAAAACAAGCTTGCTTCATCATCTGTGTGACAGCCCTTCAAATATTTGACGATAGCTATCATATCACCTTTCAGTCTTCTCTTTTCCAGGCTACATACACAACCCTCTCAACCATTCCTCATAAAGCTTGCTTTTCAGACCCTTTATCATCTTAGCTGCCTTCCTTTGCAGACATTCCAGTTAGTCAGTATCCTTAAACTGCGGTACCCAGAACTGGACACAGTATTCCAGGTGTGATCTGACCAAGGCAGATTCAAGTGGTACTATCACCTCCCTTGATCTGGACACTATACTTCTGTTGATGCAGCCTAGAATAGCATCAGCTTTTTTTGCTGCTACATCACACCACTGACTTGTGTTAAGCTTGAGGTCTACTAAGGCCCGTAGACCTTCTTGCATGTACTACTGGCAAACCAGGTGTCCCCCATCCTGTATTTATGCATCTGATTATCCTTGCCTAAATGTAGAGCCTTAAAGTTGTCCCTATCGAAATTCACTTTGTCAGTTTAGCTGAGTACTCCAACATGTTATCTTGAATCCTGATTCTATCTTCTGAAGTATTAGCTACCCCTCCCAGTTGGGTGCCATCTGCAAATTCCACATATCTCTTAACTAGCAAGCTCATGCATTTTGTACATGATGCAGAGCAGAAACAGTTAAACTTTCCCCCTTCAATAAACACATTCCACAATTGCAGCATGCACAAATTGCAGCATATCATACTGGCTGGGTCTTGGAAGCCATAGAATCATAGAATTGTAGAGTTGGAAGGAAACACAAGTGTCATCTAGTCGAACCGCTTGCAATGCAGGAATCTTTTGCCCAATGTGGGGTTCAAACCCATAACCCTGAGATTCAGAGTCTCAATGTTCTGCCAATTGAGCTAGCTCTTCAACAAGGCAGGATGCAACTACAGCATGCAACAGATAAGAGCCTGTACCTGTGACTCAGAAAAAACAGAAAGAGTAAGGCAGGTTTTGCTGGTTTTTTAAAAAACTTTCATATAAATGATATAAAAGGAAAGAGGAAAGGGGAGGGTAGAGAAAAGAAAGCATCGAAGCAGTTGCTTATTCTCTGGTTGATGGATGGGGACAGGCTGCCTTCCCCCTTGCTGGAATGATTTTTCTGGGAGGCAGAGACTCCCAATAGCCCTTGACGCCCTGGCTGGTGGCAGAAGCCAGAGTGTACTTCCTTTTGGTTCTCAGTGCAACTGGTAGTTGGAGCACAGTGTTCTTTTTTGCAGGGAGATAATGACAGATCAATAGAAATGTCAATAAAAATACTGACATTTGAAATTATGTGGGCCATTTGTATGGGGTAATAATGAGTTTTTGTGAAATTTATTAGGTAGGAAGGTTTATTGTGCTGTTTTATTGGATGCATGTATTCAAACTGTTCCAGATTGAAAATAAATACTTTTTTTATATTGGAGGAAAAAGAGATTTCTGGAAAGAATTGATGAATCCAGTAACTATTTTATAATCTGGAGGATCATCTTCATATTACATTTTTCTCCTTCTCTTAGATAAAATTATTACAACCATTGCTCTTAACAGGAATTTAGCTGCAGTGAAGACATGAACTAAAATCTTATCCAGATCTAGGTAACCACATTTCCCCACTCATCAATAGAGTTGTTTGTTCTTGTATTTCGTCTTTGTACGTTAGGAAATGCATTGATTTTATGGTGAGATCTGTTGTCTGGTTCAATAAACGTATTGTTAGAAGACTGGCCTTGTTCATTTCCTACTAGTGACAGCTGTATGTGGCCTAACATTTGTCCGAGAAAAGCAAGTCGCTTTTGACATCTTAACTGCATTGATAACTCAGAGCCAGTGTCACTCACAGTGCCTTCCTATGCTGGTTTATCAACAGAGTCTGGATGTCCGCATTTGCTCTCCAAACAGTGACACAATAGCCTCACCCAAGGGAACTGCTCATGTCAACAACATACAGCATTTCTGGTGATGTTTGCAGTTTAATGACTGAGGAGGAAGGCTTGGAGAACACACATAGCCTAAACAAGAAATGAATTGTTCCTAAGCCCAGTATAGCAAAGGTCATAGGGAACTGCTTCATGACTGCAGCAGACATTCAGTTTGATGATGCTGTTGCACCACTTGATGCAGCTCCAAGGGAAGGACATTTTTATCACATGCAAAAAAGTTGAAGAATTTAGGCTTCTCGCTTCTGGCCCTGAGACAGGCTTCCTTTCTACCTTTTTGTCAGATCACCTTATATAATTCCTATCCCGCCCTTCATCACAGATGATCTCTCAGGGCAGGTAACAACTTCTGTACAGTCAAAACCAGAAAAACACATATTTAATCAAAGCGGTAACATTACAGTACATTATATCTCCCACCTGTCCCAGAACAAGCAAATGTTGTTGTTGTTGTTGTTTAGTCGTGTCCGACTCTTCGTGACCCCCTGGACCAGAGCACACCAGGCACTCCTGTCTTCCACTGCCTCCCGCAGTTTGGTCAAACTCATGCTGGTAGCTTCAACAACACTGTCCAATCATCTCGCCCTCTGTCGTCCCCTTCTCCTTGTGCCTTCCATCTTTCCCAACATCAGGGTCTTTTCCAGGGAGTCTTCTCTTCTCATGAGGTGGCCAAAGTATTGGAGTCTCAGCTTCAGGATCTGAGAAGAAGCTAATAAAACATAAAAATCATGATTGACATGGTGGTGCAGAAAAGTGGATAATGTTGGTGTCACCCAAACTGAGTTGGGAGGGTAGTTGAAAGCTGGGGTGCCAGTGCTGAGAAAGCCTTCTGGTAGGTCATATATGTAGATCCTTTGACCTAATTCAAAGACAGTATAAGGAAGAGAGACAGTCCAGCTTATCTTAGATTCCAGGTAGGACAGCAAGGGGAGAGGCACTCCTTCGGGCAGTCAGGAAGTTACATTACACTGAGTCAGACCATTGATTCATCTAGTTCAGCATTGTCTATTCTACACTGACTGGCAGTGGCCCTCTAGGATTTCAGACTAGGGTCTCTCCCGGCCCTACCTGGAGATGCCAGGAATTGAACCTGGGACATTATGCATACAATGCAGATGCTTTGCGACTAAGCTGTGACCCTTCTCCTACGGGTCCAGAGCCACTCCAGGCTTTATACATCAGAAAAGAGCACCTGGAATTGGGTTCAATGATCACAGAATCATAGAGTCCTGGAGTTGGATGGGACCATGGTGACAGTCAAATCTCCAAGGTCACTTGTAGAAAAGTCCATCCACATTCTGTGCACTTGCCTTATTTTCAGTCCTAACCAGGTAAGTCATTGTTTATGTTGTAAACCGCCCTGTAATCTTCAGATGATTTAGGTAGGCAACTTTAATACATAAAGAAATAAGCCTCCAAAAGCAAGAGAAAGAGACATGGAGATTGCAGTCCCACAAGCTGTTATGTATACAGTGGTACCTCTGGTTACGTACTTAATTCGTTCCAGAGGTCCGTTCTTAACCTGAAACTGTTCTTAACCTGAAGCACCACTTTAGCTAATGGGGCCTCCTGCTGCCGCCGCCCAATTTCTGTTCTCATCCTGAAGCAAAGTTCTTAACCCGAGGTACTATTTCTGGGTTAGCGGAGTCTGTAACCTGGAGTGTATGTAACCTGAAGCGTATGTAACCCGAGGTACCACTGTACTTACATGCCTCTAAAAAACAACAGTGGAGTCAGACAAAATGGGCACAGTTAAATAGTGGGTAGACATAGCAGACGACGCAGCGATTTCTCCAAAGCAGCTCTTTATTTGTAAGCTGGAACAGAACTGAACAGCAAACAGCTCAGCCGGCCTGCTTTTATAGGCAGCCAGCTGTCAACATTGTAGTAACAACAACCCATGATTTCCCACCTAAAGTAACTGACGTGGACCTGAGTCCATTCTCCACCTTGGGCCTGGGGGCGGGCCCCATACTCCACCTCAGCATATAAGGCTCCAAGGAGGCCTCGGGACATTGCTGCTGCCGCTTTGCCGCTTTGCCGGTGAGTCTTGGGGAGGACCGCTCCCCCCTGCCAGCCCATTCTCCACCTTGGGCCTGGGGGCGGGCCCCATACTCCACCTCAGCATATAAGGCTCCAAGGAGGCCTCGGGACATTGCTGCTGCCGCTTTGCCGGGGAGTCTTGGGGAGGACCGCTCCCCCCTGCCAGCCCATTCTCCACCTTGGGCCTGGGGGCGGGCCCCATACTCCACCTCAGCATATAAGGCTCCAAGGAGGCCTCGGGACATTGCTGCTGCCGCTTTGCCGCTTTGCCGGTGAGTCTTGGGGAGGACCGCTCCCCCCTGCCAGCCCATTCTCCACCTTGGGCCTGGGGGCGGGCCCCATACTCCACCTCAGCATATAAGGCTCCAAGGAGGCCTCGGAACATTGCTGCTGCCGCTTTGCCGGGGAGTCTTGGGGAGGACCGCTCCCCCCTGCCAGCCCATTCTCCACCTTGGGCCTGGGGGCGGGCCCCATACTCCACCTCAGCATATAAGGCTCCAAGGAGGCCTCGGGACATTGCTGCTGCCGCTTTGCCGGGGAGTCTTGGGGAGGACCACTCGCCCTGCAAGCCCATTCTCCACCTTGGGCCTGGGGGCGTCCCCCATACTCACCACCGCCACAACTTTAAGGACACTGATGCTGCGGCAGCAAATGTTTAAACGTTTTATATATTTTAAAGTGTTTTAAAAGTGTTTTTACTTTTTACTTTGTTGTACCACCATAAACGGTGGTTTTTTATCCATGTATTTTTATTTTGTTTTGTTTTATTTTGGGTTGGGGTGGGATGGTTGTTGAGTGGGGTGGGGATTGGTTTTTTTTTTTTTTTGGTGTAATTGTTTTTTGTTTGTTTGTTTGCTTTTATATTTTGTAAATGGAGGCGAGTATGAGGCTTGGGATTCCTACTGTGGAGGGGCGAGGGAGGTATGGCGGTGGGGGCAGATGTCATAGGCGAAGGGGATCGAGATACGGATATGCTCGTACCCCTTCCAATCTGCGCCCCATCCCGAGAGACGAGGGTAGGGTGAGCAAGGATTACTCACCTCCGTCACTGGTGTTGTGCAATGCCAGGTCTATAGGCAACAAAACCGCCACCCTGCGAGATTTCATCATCTCGCAGGGGGTCGACCTGGCTTGTGTGACGGAGACCTGGGTGCGCGAAGGGATACTGTCACCTTACGAGAGATGGCGCCCCCGGGTTTCTCCGTCCTCCACCAGTCACGGACTGTGGGCCGGGGGGGAGGGGTGGCATTATTAATCCGGGAAGATTGTTCTTTCAGGGCTCTACCATCGCCATCGATCCCCGGCATTGAATGTGTTGGCCTAGTGTGGGGCTCCGAGGTGAGCTTGGCTGTCTGGCTGGTGTACCGGCCACCTAGCGCACCAGCAGCCACCCTGTCAGGCCTGCTGGAGGCGGTGGCCGGCTGGGCCTTGGAGTTCCCTAACCTATTGGTATTGGGGGACTTCAACATCCATGCCGATGCCACTCCCTCCTCACAGGCTCTGGACCTGGTGTCTTCCATGGCGACACTAGGGCTCTCCCAGTTTGTTTCGGGCCCCACACATCAAGCAGGCCACACGCTGGATTTGATCTTTGGCGTCGGTATAGATGTGATCATGTTTCCTTCGATGAAGGTGCCATGGTCTGATCACTATGCTCTGAAAGCCAGGATTGACGTTCCACCCCCACCCTGCTTAGGTGGTGAGCCGATTTGGGCTCGCCCGCGGAGGCTGATGGACCCTGATAGATTCCGTCAAGCCTTGCGGGACCTTTCTCCCCCTGGCGACTCATTGACTGAGCTTGTTGAGAGCTGGAATACCCAGCTCCTGGCAGCCATCAATGAGATCGCACCTAAGCGCCCTCTGCGACCCCGCAGAAACCGGGCTCCCTGGTTTACTGAGGAGCTCCGGAAAATGAAGCGGGACCTCAGACGGCTAGAGCGAGTATGGCGGGGTGCCCGTGACGGAGCCTCAAGAACATCTTATAGGGTTTTTATGAAAACCTACGAGATGGCAGTGAAGGCCGCTAAGAAGTCCTACTTCTCGGCCTCCATTGCATCCGCTAGCTCTCGCCCGGCACAATTATTTAGTATAATTCGGTCTTTAACGTCCCTCGAAGGACAGCCAAATTTAAATAACAATTCGACACACAGCTGTGAGGCATTTGCGAGCTTTTTTGTGGAGAAGGTCCTGTCGCTCCGCCATGACCTCCCTGCCAATTTGGATACAATAAAGGAACTGGAGGCCCCTCGACTGTCCTCGGGTCCATTATTGGACCACTTTGACCGGATATCCCCAGCCGATGTGGACAGACTCCTCCGAGCTGGAAAGCCCACCACTTGTCCTCTCGACCCGTGCCCGTCTTGGCTGATTAGAGCGTGT
Source organism: Podarcis pityusensis (assembly GCF_964106645.2). Taxonomy (NCBI): domain Eukaryota; kingdom Metazoa; phylum Chordata; class Lepidosauria; order Squamata; family Lacertidae; genus Podarcis; species Podarcis pityusensis. The sequence goes on along the minus strand of NC_138029.1, from coordinate 88,634,534 downwards.
CCAGACGAGGTGCGGGCCCCCCTGGGGGATATCATCAATTTGTCCCTTGGCACCGGGACATTCCCAGGGGAACTGAAGGAGGCAGTGGTGCGTCCGCTCTTAAAGAAATCATCATTAGATCCCTTAGATCTATCCAATTACCGCCCAGTTTCGAATCTTCCATTCCTGGGTAAGGTGATTGAGAGAGCGGTTGCTGAACAGCTTGGTAGGTTTCTGGATGAAACATCGGCTCTGGATCCATTCCAGTCCGGTTTCCGCGCTGGTCATGGGACCGAGACAGCTCTGGTCACCCTAACAGATGATCTCCGCAGGCAGCTGGATCGAGGTGGGTCGGGGCTGCTGATTCTTCTAGACCTGTCAGCAGCCTTCGACATGGTCGATCACGAACTCCTGGACCACCGCCTTGCCGACGTGGGGATCCAGGGCACAGTCCTTCAATGGCTGCGCTCGTTTCTCTCTGGTCGGGGACAGAGGGTGGCGCTTGGGGGGGAACTGTCATCCCGCCACTCCTTGGTGTGTGGAGTGCCCCAGGGTGCGATACTCTCCCCGATGCTTTTTAACATCTTTATGCGCCCCCTCGCCCAGCTTGTCCGGAGTTTTGGGCTGGGCTGCCATCAGTATGCTGATGACACCCAACTCTATCTGTTGATGGATGGCCATCCTGACTCGGCCCCAGATACATTGATCAGATGCTTGGAAGCTGTGGCTGGATGGTTACGTGGGAGCCGGTTGAAGTTAAATCCTTCGAAGACAGAGGTCCTCTGGCTGGGACGGGACGATATGGGATTGAGGGGGCAACTCCCATCTCTTGCGGGGGTGCAATTAGTGCCAGCACCGTCCGTTAAGAGTTTGGGTGTAATCTTCGATACCTCCCTCTCCATGGAGGCGCAGATTGCAGCTATAACAAAGGCGGCATTTTTTCATCTCCGCCAAGCTAAGCAGTTGGCTCCTTACCTCTCTCGCCCTGACCTAGCCACTGTGATCCACGCGACGGTCACCTCCAGACTGGATTATTGTAACTCGCTCTACGTGGGGCTGCCCCTGAGACTGACCCAGAAACTCCAGCGGGTGCAGAATGCCGCAGCGAGACTCCTTACGGGGTCTTCGCTGCGGGATCACATTCATCCGGTGCTATACCAGCTGCACTGGCTCCCGGTGGAGTACAGGATCAGGTTTAAGGTGCTGGTTTTAACCTTCAAAGCCCTATACGGCCTAGGACCCTCGTATCTACGGGACCGCCTCTCCTGGTATGCCCCACAGAGGAACTTACGGTCCTCAAATAAAAACATATTGAAGGTCCCAGGCCACAGAGAGGTTAGGTTGGCCTCAACCAGAGCCAGGGCTTTTTCGGCTGCGGCTCCAACCTGGTGGAACGCTCTGTCACAAGAGACAAGGGCCCTGCAGGACTTGACATCTTTCCGCAGGGCCTGCAAGACAGAGCTGTTCCACCAGGCCTTTGGTCAGGGCGCAGCCTGACTCCCTCCTTTGGCAATCTTTACAATACTTTAGTTTATGGTTGCCATCAATTTTGATTTTAATTAATTCTTATGATGTTTTTATACTGCTGCACTATTTTAGTGTTGTTAGCCGCCCTGAGCCCGGCTTCGGCTGGGGAGGGCGGGATATAAATAAAATTTATTATTATTATTATTATTATATACACGATACTCCTGGTGGCCAGGGTGAGAACTTCAATACATAACAGGCACGATTCTGCAAAAGCTGGTCCTGGTTGAAAATGCTTCCACATGGCAGTTTACTGCCAGCTCAGTGCTGCTTAGGCATGCAAAACTTTGTGCAGTGTCCATACAACATCGCCCTCATCCGGATGCCATCCCATTCCCCCCCCCCCCCCATATAATTGAGGTTTACTGTTACCATGGAAAATCTGGAAGGAAAAAAACCCTGAGAAAATGGCAGCTCCAGATTAAACACAGTGTAGAAGTATCCTGACTTTTTAATCTTTTGTAAACCGCTTTGAGGTATTTTTGTTTTGTTTTGTTTTTGAAATCAATCGGTGTATAAATTCTATGAATGGAACAAACTCCCACTGAAAAGAGCTGAGGGTTCCATGCCATATGCACCCTTTCCTGGGAATAAGCCTCTTTGAACATAATGGGATTTACTTCCAGGTAAACCTGCATAGAATTGTACTGCTGTCTCATTGATCGCAGTGGAATTTGTAATCCTGTGCGTGTTTACTGGCAATTAAATCCCACTAATTGCAAACAGGTTTGCTCCCACAATGAGAGCACAAAGCTGTAACGAACTTTTGCCGGATAGTGCCCAGAACCTGTTTATTAGAGTGTGTTTTGTTGTTGCCAAAGAATCCAGAACTTCTAAAACCCATAAAACCCCTTCAGGCAAAGATAACAGAATAATATGAACGAATGAACAGAAATAAGAATACATATTGCCTGAAACAAACATGAACAGTTTCTAAGCAGTATAGTATCAAAGGTCATGTAATGCTGGTTAATGATTGCAATGCATTTCATATTTGATTATCACCATTTCTTTTCTTTTTGCCAGACACGGTAGGGAGTGGGGACATCAAAGGGGAAATATCAGGCGATGGTTTGTTTCTTTGAAACTCTGGCGCAGGTTGCCTGGGTACCATTTGATACTTCGTGTCAGGTGAGAGCAAGAACAAAGGGCTCCTCCTAACAAGCTGTTTATTGAACATCCATCTTGATTTGCTTCCACAAAGCTTACCTGGAAACTGGACTATATCCTGTTTTTACTGAGCATTTGTTTTGATTTGTTGGTAGGGGAGGTTATACAACAATGAACACTCATCCTGATTTGCTTGTGGGGTTTACATACCTTCCCATTGGTCATTTGCTTATCTTGCAGTTTTCAGTACATTTCCTCAACAATTTCTTAACCCAAAATTTGGTCTTAAACAGATTTTTTGTGTGCCAAGCCAACAAACTGCTTTAATCCACTTCAATTGTGCAACCTTAAATTCTGTCCCTCAAAACACTGATAGTCTAGAGGTGGCACAATGCAATCTATTAAATAAGTGGGTTGTGGCACTTCAGTTCCCAATATCCTTCCAGGGAAATCAATGCTTGTACTTGATGCTAGCAGCCAGGGCTGGCTCAAGACATTTTGCTACATGCAAAAGCTGGTTTCAGGGCTGGTGAGGGAGCGGGTGGCGCTGTGGTCTAAACCACTGAGCCTCTTGCACTTGCTGATCGGAAGACTGATGGTTCAAATCCCTGTGATGGGGTGAGCTCCCATTGCTCTGTCCCAGCTCCTGGCAACCTAGCAGTTTGAAAGCACACCAGTGCAAGTAGATAAATAGGTACCACTGCAGCGGGAAGATAAACAGCGTTTCCATGCACTCTGGTTTCTGTCACGGTGTTCTGTTGCGCCAGAAGCGGTTTAGTCATGCTGGCCACATGACCCAGAAAGCTGTCTGTGAACAAACACTGGTTCACTCAGCCTGAAAGTGAGCTGAGCGCCGCAACCCCATAGGTACCTTTGACTTAAGGTCCTTTACCTTTTTTACCTCAAGGTTGTGTGGCTGGGGCTTTTAGTAAGAAGCTGCTGTCACATGACCCTAGTAAGCAAGGCTTTGGGCTCTGGAGGAGCGGCACCTTCCTGCTATGCCTCAGGCAGTGAAATGGGATGAGCTGTGCCTGTTGGTGATGGAATCTTACTACAAGACTGGTGATAGAAGAATGTCCTTCATGACATCTGAGGACAGTAAACCAGCTTAGGGGTAGGGGGCAGGCCGTGTGGTGCACATTGCTCTGTCCTCCAACATTTCTCCACTACTACCCCCTGCTAAGTGTCTGATGCCTAAGGTGGATTCTTCATTTGGTCTAATGTTAGGGCCGGCCCATGTGCACAGTTTGCACCTGCAGATCACCTGGTGAGGGGCAAGCTGATTGGCATATGTCCAAACAGGATCAGCAAGATCTCGGAAGCCGCCCAGAGTGGCTGGGGAAACCCAGCCAAATGGGCGGGGTATAAATAAATTCTTCTTCTTCTTCTTCTTCTTCTTCTTCTTCTTCTTCTTCTTCTTCTTCTTCTTCTTACTACTACTACAACAACAAAGTACAGTGGTACCTCTAGTTAAGAACTTAATTCATTCCGGAGGTTCGTTCTTAACCTGAAACTGTTCTTAACTAGAGGTGTGCTTTCGCTAATGGGTCCTCTTGCTGCTGCTGTGCCGCCGGCACACAATTTCCATTCTCATCCTGGGGCAAAGTTCTCAACTTGAAGCAACTCTTTCAGGTTAGCGGCGTTTCTAACCTGAAGTGTTTGTAACCTGAGGCGTTTGTAACTTGAGGTACCACTGTAGTTGTCGTTCAAACCCAGAAACGGCAAGACCTGTTTTACAAAGTTGGTTGCCCATAATGCAGCAGGTAGGGGTCACTTTTTGCCATAGGTCTGCTGGGTTCCAGCTTAGCAAAACATGGCTACACAGAGGAACTAGCTCAGAGCAAGCACTATTCAGTTCCAGGGCTGCAAGTTTTCTATTTTACTGTAGTTGTTTATTAGATGAAACCTTGTGTTTCTTCTTAACTAACCTTCTTCTTTAGAAGATAATGAAGCAACTTCTATTAGAATGTTCTTCTTCCTTGCAAATATAGACAAGATTCTGATTAATACCCACCATATGCAGGTCAAGAGCAGTAGAAGAAGATAGGAATCGACATAATTTGAACACCCACACCCAAACTAAAATTGGTAGGGATAGAGCTCGCTTTCATTACAGTGCTTTCAAATCATAACATCCCTTTACCCAAGATCATGCTGACCTTTGTTGCAACCTTAAGAATATTTCATATGAGTCTGAGAATCCAAACCAGCCTCAACACACCCACTCACCCATGCTTGCAATATTAACAGTTGACTATATTGCAGGGCTGTCAAAAGGGCTGCCTACTTTCTCTCACCCTCTGCACGGCTTCAAATTTGCAATAACAGTATACCCACAGTGGAAACCTCTGCAGGGTTGTCGTATGCTATTCTCTTAGGCACCACATAACCCCTCATCCCACAATATACGGAACGAACTATATTGCAGAGCTGTCATAAGCCACTTTCATGACCGCAGTCTCTGCAGACTGCCTTTGCACTGGGATTATATTCGTTCGTTCATTTATGAGTTAGCTCTCTCTGATATTTTGCTAGGCTCTGTGGGGAAAGCTGAGGTCTGGAAAAGCCCTTTGTTAAAACGACTGGTAAATTAGATTGAGATCTTGTATGAAAGGGTCATATTCACCCTTCCCAAGACAATACAGCAGTACTTTCAAGGTTGGGCTTTGCAGGGGGGGGGGGGAAACCCCAGTTCTTGGAAGCTCCGGGTGTTTTAATAGAGCTCTGTGCGAGTTACTGATTTACTGACAGAAGAAGAATAAATGGGAAACAGAGAGCAGATCAGTCAGGTCCCTCAAGGCCACAATGGGTGTAATCATTGTGATAACACATTTCTCTGACGCTTTCTGTTGTTCCCCAGCCTTCAGCTTGGATTCCTGCAACAAAGGTTAGTGCACAGTCTGATCCACACCCACAGGTCCAGAGCCTGCCCCAAGACGGAGCAAGCAGCACCTTTGCACTGAGACACAAACTGAGCTTAGCAGATAGAGACCGGAGCTAAACCTACTGCAACTCTTGGCTAATGGCTCGTGATCAGCCGGCTGCAGGAGGCAGTAGATGCAAGAAATGGCACTGTCTTACATAGGTCCTACTTAAAATGAGCATGAGGGCAACCTAGGAGTGAAATGTGGAATCTTAACTTTCCAGATTAAGGTGTTTTTGGATAGAGATGGGGGAGAAATTTGATTTTGTTCACATTTAAAGGTGAATCTATCAAATCCTCACTTTCCAAAACAATATGAGAACCAAAACACAGCCATCCTTTGAAATTCGTGCTTAATCTGAACTTTGTGATGCCGTTCTCTTGCCAAACAATGTTTACAAAAGTATGTCTGTTAGGGGACAGTGTGCATGAAAATGGATATATTATTGAAAACAGTGCACTCAAATGCAGTATATCTGGGTAAATTGCCTGCAAAACTGTGTACCTTAGTCAAAACTACATACTGCAATGTGCTTATTTAGAGAAATTCGCACTAAAATGCTGGTGAATTTTCATGAGGATATTTTTTAAAATTAACAAATTGCCGCAGAATTTATGATTGGGAAAAACGAGAAACGGAGAGAACTGAAATTGGCAGATCCTTTCATCCTTAGGTGGAGCATAGAGAGGCTAAGGGGGAAACACTGCCATGTCCCCGAACAACCTCTGGACAGCCGTAGCCCAAAGATGAAGAAGGGAGCCAGCCTCTTGTCCAGCTGCCTAGTCCAAGGAACTGGAATTAACCAGATCAGAAAAACAGGCCTGGAAATGGCTCTGCATACAGCTTGATTTTATGATAACTAAAAGTGACCTATTCAGGACAGTGGCAGGAAAGAACAGGAAGCTAGGCTCTCTCTGGAAACATCAGATAGGCGAGCTGGTGTGATGTCATGTGCAGTGGCTTAGAAAGCGTTGGCGATTCCCCATCTCACCACAGCCACAAACTCACTTGGTGGGCTTAAGCAAGCCACAGTCCCTCACCCTTCACCCCACCACCCCCTGTCTGCAATGTTGAGATAATAATACTGGCCTACTTTCTAAGGTTGTTCTGTATTATTATCTCAGATATATGTCTCCTGGGATGGTGCCCCAATCATGAAACACCGTCCCCACAGAAGTACGATCCGTGCAGACTCTGCTATCCTTTCGGCCCCAGGTCAAAATTATTTTATTTGTCCAGGCAATTAACTTGTTTAGTCTCTTCTGTTTTGTTTTACTGTCTCTTAATCCGCTTTGACTGTATTTTATGTTCCCATATATTGTGGTTGTATCTATAGTGGTGTGACCATATTTTTAATCTTAATTTGTACACCACTCTACATTTAATTGATGGGATGCAGTCTAACAACATGAATAAGTAGCTGAGCATAATCTGACCCAGCTGCTGTCAAGGGGCAAAAGGGCTGACAATAGGGACAACTTCTCTTTCAGGGCCTGGGCAGAGGAGGAATGGTGGAGACCACCTTCCCATCCTGGCCCTTCCAGGGAAGAGGAAGACAGGGGTTTGAGGGAGGTCGCAGCTCGGAGGCAGATGAGGGGAAACATTGGGAAATCATGGGAGAGCCAAGACTTCCCGGGTGGCGCCACCGGCAATGGCGGACTCCCTCTGAACTGGGGGACTAGCTCCGCGGAAAATGGGTCTTCTCCACTACGGCGAAGCGGGGACCCTCTTAAAAATCACAGGCGGATGAAGCCTGCGACCATGGGACTCGGCAGGCACCTTTAGCGCCCCCCCAACCCGCTAAGGAACCCACTAACGGGCTCCGAAGTGAAGAGGGGGAAGTGGCGTGGTGCTGTGAGTCAACTGCTATTTCCGTGGAGTGAAGCCGCATAGCCGTTGCCGGAGAGCGCTGCCTTTTTCCTGGGACAATTTGGACTTTAAAATAAGCACCCGTGAGTACTTAGACCTTGAACAATTGGACATCAAATAAGGACTTGCGAGCAGGAAAGAATTGGACTTTAAAAATTTACTCTACTTTGGTACGGAACGGGAAGGTCTAAACAGGAAGTCAACCTTCCGTTCTTTTGTAAACAGAATAAAGCAAAGACAATTGAAACGAGAGCTCAGGAAATCGTTTTTAAAAGATTGGATTTCACCATTTAAGATTGTGGAACCCCACTTCGACAGCAGGAGAAGGGGGGGATCTTTTTGGACTGTTTAAAGTGACTTTAAAGTGAAGTAACTTTCCTCCGTCCTGATCCTGGAGCGGGGTGTCAGGACTGACATTTGAAGTTCATTGACCAAAGACAAGTGTCGTAGACAGATAGCTAAAAGAAGAGAAACCTAGTGATTCCACTGTTCCCTTTCGCATTTTAAAGGAATATATATGGACAAAGTATCTTAAAAAAGGAAACTTTGTTGCAAGAACAAATAGAAGTCTTCCCCCTAGGGGGAGTCTGTGAAACTGTAACTGTGAAACTGTAACTAACTCCAGGGAGCCGGCAGCGGTTACAGATTACAACCGTGGGAACAGGCATCTGACCTTGCAGGACAATGTATTCAGAAGCCTTGTTGTGTGCTCTCTATAAAACAAATGCCCTACTGGAACAATTACACGAGAAGGTGAATTGGATGGCGACTTCGACTAGAAATTTTGAACAGGCAGTGGGAAATTTTGAACAGACAGTGGGAAAATATGTGGAGCCCACTCAGGAATTAAATCAGGAGAGTGTCTTGACAGAACAGGAGTTTTTGACATTAAATCAGGAGTGTGTTTTGACAGAACAGGCCCAACAGGAACATGATTTTTCGGATTTGACAAATGAACTTGGAAAAAGCCAGATTTGGAAAGGAAAAGTTTGGCTTGGTTTGGAAATGGGGGGGCTGGATTGACCCCCCTATGCTGGGACCTTTGGACTTTTCAAATATGGCAACGGGCCGTGAGATGTTTGGGACTGTGGGGGCTCTCAATTTTGGAGGGTCTTTGAAACATGCTTTTAAATACGACATGGAATTTAGTGTTGAACATGGAAAAGGGGCTGATTTGTCGAGAAGGGCTAAAAACATAGTCAAGCTGGAGTTACCACGAGCAGGAGACAAGGGAAAATACAGTTACAAATATGAAGAAGAGCCGCGGAAGGGACATGGAAGAGACTTGAGGGCCTCGGATACAAGGTTGCCAGGTTAATGGGCTAGATTGACGGGAATAAGGACTGATAAAACCTGGAACCAGGAGGAAGGGACGCTGGATGAAGAGTAGATCTGTTTGTACCCCTTTTTTTCTACCATTAGAACTGCTTTATAAAAGTGATGAATGATAGAAAAATGTTGGAATGAAATTACTTGGCTTTAGCAAAGATGTTTAAAGAATTATGAAAGAATATTATGGTTATGAGAAGTTGGTAAGGATAAGATTTAAGTTTTAAGTTTTAAGGTTTATTTTATTATAGAAAGTTAAGATCAAAATAGTTTAGGGTAATGCAAGGACAGAATTTTATGAAACATGGAAAGGATTTGCTGGGATAATTAATAACTAGGATACAAAGAAAGGGAGGAGGAGGAGGTCAATGAAAGAAGGCAATGACACTTAAGGATTTGAAAATAATGAATTTGTTTTTAAATGTTTTTAAAGGTTTGTGATTTTTGTATTTTTCTTCTTTTTTGTCATTTTTTCTTATTTTGAATTTTCTCTCATAGGGTGGGAAGGGGTTTGTTTGTTTGTTTTTTCTTCTCTTTTCTTTTCCTTTCCTACTTTGTTAACTATTTTTATTTCTTTGTACTTTCTTCGGCTTTTATTTTATTTTTTTATTTTTTGTAACATTTTGAAAATTTCAATAAATATCTTTTTTTTTTTAAAAAAAAGGGAAATCATGGGAGAGCCAGAGCAACACTTGACTGACACATTGTCATTAGAAAGCATTGCAGACCCTCAATCTCCCAGAACCCAGCAAGCCTTAAAAGTAGGAGAGCAAAGAGCTCAAAGACAGAGGGCACATAGAGGCACCCGTAGAGGAGATGATGTGAATGACGAATAAGGAAGTGGGAGATGGGGTGTGTGTGGAGATTGACTCAGGGTGCCATTATCCAAGAGGCTGGGTTCTATAGCCTCTCTCTGTAAAGATTGAAATAAAAAAGGGCTGTAAGAAACTTTTCCTTGTCTTTATACTTTCCTGGGCAACCAGTTGGGAGCTGCTGACAGCATCCTGACACTCTCACCAGAAATTCAGCAGCAAAGCCTCACATTGGTGAGCAAGGAAGAGCTGGAAACTCTGCTGGAGGTCAGGAAGTACCTATTAAACCACTTGGTGGTTGTTGAGGTTGTTAATTAATTTATATACCGCCCTTTATCAAAAGATCTCAGGGCGGTGTACAACATTAAAAACACATTACAAAACATAAGTGATAAAAAGACAATAAAAAAACATAGTGACAGACAGCCTAACTGTAAAATAATCATAATAACAACAGTCTTCTTCCCTACACTTTCACAGGACATAGATTATTTAATAGCCATAGACCTGAGTAATGTTAAAAGGTTGTTAGAAGGCTTCCCGGCATGTCTAGCTTACTTCCCTATGTCTCGGGTCACACCTACATTCTTGTACCACTTTAGTAGTCAAAACTCCTCCAAAGAAACCCAGGAACTGTAGTTTGTTAAGAATGTTGGGAAATGTAGTTCTATGAAGAGTCTCCTGCCAACTTTCAGCACCCTTAACAACCAACTATTCCTAGAATTCTTTTGTAGGGAAGCCATGACTGTGGTGTGGATATGATCTCACTCGTGACCAGATTTGAGTGGAGGTTCACTGGCTGAATCCTTGTGTGATAACCTTCAGGACTGCTATGAGCTTGAGTCCCAATTTGGCCTTTATATACCACAAAGCTTGATGTAAAAGATTTGTGAAGTACAGCCACCTGTCCACCACTGGGTCACTTTATTTATTTGCTTAATTATTTTCAGCATCTCTGTGCCACCCCACAACACACAGTTCTCTGGGCAGCATACCATTAAAAAGTACAACATAAATATAGCATAAAAGCATAAAATCAAAGCTGAAAATGGATGGCTGGATGCCTCCAATTACCCTCTCCTGTCCTCAATTTACACATCCAGAGATCCTTCAAATAGGCAAGCACACAAATGGTTTAATGACACTTGGGTGGGATAAACAGATTATACAAAATACCTCCTATCTATTACATGTTTTGGAAAACTGTATGTCTGCCAGCTAGCTTTCTACGCATTCAGGCACCTCTGAATACATCATTACCATATTGGGTTTGATGGTTCCTGAGATAGAGGAGCAGGTTTGGTCTATCCAGATGGGGGTCATGCTAACCTTTCCTTGCTGGTGTTTTTCCTTGGTGGGTCCTATACCTTTGGCTGATGGGTGGGGCTTCTTTTCTCTAAAGTCCCAGGGCAATGGAACATTGGAGTGGAGTGTTCTTTCTGGCAGGAGAGGAAGAAGCAAGCTCTGTACAGCTGCTCCTTGTCTGCTTGATGAATGGCATCATGTTGGTCTACTCCTTGCTATGAGAAAGAGGGAGGGAGTATGGATTGAAACAAATCCCATGCTGGAAAACAAGTAATGAACACCTGGGCAATTAAGTTTTGCTTTTTCTCTGCTAACCTTGGCTATCACCCAACCGCGTGGGAAGACTCTCTAGGTAAAAGACTAAATCATCCTGCTCCAAAAGCCAAATTCCTATGTGGCACTTCAGTGGAATTCCCCCAATGAACCTGAACTCAAGACAAAAGTTGAACCTAAGCCCCTCCCAGTTCTAGAAGTCTAGAGGTGAAAGTGAGGCAACAGCAGGAATCTCCCCATTGCTAGACGATCATTTCCCTCCATTGTTACCTTTGTAGCAAAACAGAAGTTAAGAGGAGGAGAAGTAAGGAATATTCTGCCTGATCCCTTCTACTGAGCTTTGGCTATAGTAAAGAATTACAGCAGGAGTGCCGAACTTGCTGTTGGACTCCAGTTCTCATCAGCCCCAGCCAGCAGGGCAAATGGCAAGGGATGATGGAATCTGTATCTCTGCAACATCTGGATGGCATTGGATTACCCATCCCTGAATTACAGGTTAACTGCAAAATCAAAGAAGTCTCTTAAGCAGAAATATTAGGTCAGGCTGGTCTAATAGATTTCACTTTTTGTCTGAGCAACAAGGGGATCATTGTGTGCATTGCAGTAAAAAAACATAGGTGCAGGCCTATGTACCAGAGCAACATACCATAAAAATGTAATGTGGAAGCAGGAGCTGAAAAAATGTAAAAGGTGTGACCGTCATTTCTAACAGATGAGACAGCTGAATCTGTATGCTAAACTGACATCGTATAACCAGCATGCTTGAGTCTAATCAATGCATGAAGGAGTTAATACCACAGAGTAAGTTGTCTTACCAGGCTTAGCCTACATATGTCACTTCCCATCACCTTGGGAGGAAATAGATAACCAAGCCTTTGTTCCATCAGAGTTGCTTCCTCCAGCCACATGGCTTTAATGAATTTCTTTTATTTCAGACAACACTAGTGTTTTCCTATACCAATAGCAATGGCAGAACCTGGGGTCTCAAATTTAAGCACTGCCTTATGGGATGGATGGCAATATTTGGAGTTCCACAAATAGGGTGCTGCCACAGAGGAGGCATTGTTATGGGTTACCCTGCCACACACCATACCTATTGGTGGTGATACCAACAACAGGATCTCCCCCTGGGCTGATAGGCATTGGTGCAGGCATCCCAGTTAAAGGTGATTGCCTTTTTTGTAGGTAACTAAACAAATCACCTTCTTTTGCAAACGACTGAATGTGTGCACGTGTTGTGACCCCAGACGTATAGAAGGAGGCTATTGTCATATTTTTGCAGGGGAAGCCCCATTATTATCATCACCATTTCTCTTTTGCATATCACTTTGCATAGTTTATTATGCTCATTTTCTCAGCCACCCAGTATGGAAAGCCCATATAATTCCCATTTTAAAAGAGAGGGATCAAAGATTGAGGAGGAGTAATCTGCAGCCCAAGCTGTACATCCCAGAGAATGAATGGAGGGGTTTAAACCCAGGTGCCACAAATGAAATTCCAATTAAGCATCTCTTAGATGTGTTGATGGAACTTGACTCCATATATAGATGTATAGCTGTATAGCTGTATAGATCTATAGATCTATAGATCTATATTCAAAGATGTGCATGCAAAATGAATAATTTCAAGCATAAAGGTACTGCTTATACAGAACCTTTCTGAGCAGAATATATTAAATTTCACCCCTTGCTCTTTTGCTACTTTCTGTGAAATTGGATCAGCCCTTTCACATTACTGCCCATGGCCAGGAACCAGATGTTATTTATAGCAACTGCCAAAATGTAAACATTTCCTAGGGAAAAAAAGAGGGAAGGAATTGCTTGGGGGCTGTTTGCAGCCTTGACTTAATAATTAGCTATCAAGGATGGTATGCTGGTCTCTCATTCTGGTGCAATTTCAGAGCCCGACAGACTTCCTGACCACAGTAATTTGCTATTTATTTGGTTTGTTTAGTGTTCCATGAAGGGAGAAAACAGTATTTGATTATAATGGGTCATATCCAGAGTGTCCCAACTGCATGCAGAATGGGATGGAGATCCAGTGGAAATGGCTCCAGATGGAGGAAGGGAGGCAAATTTCAGCCAGTTGCCGAGAAGCTCTGCATCTCCTCCAGTGCAGTTTTGAAGGGTCGCCTAGCTCTCTAGAGCAGGCCTTCAAGGCGATGAAGGTGGATGGTGGAATCGGCAAAATTTATCTTCCTGTTTCATCTATTGGGAGCATCCAGAGATCAGAGTCCCAATCCTGGGTACTCTGATTCCGAGCCACTGAAAAGTAAAAAGTGTTAACTTCAGGCCTGAGCTCAAAGACTTGCAAGAAAAACAAAAATATGACCCTGTTTAGCGGCGGGAAGTTGTTAGGTCTCTTGTGCTTCAGCAGCCTTGTTGCTAGCTGACCTTGGAAAATCAGAGTGCCAAAGCATGCAGGAAGTCTCCACTGATACAAAAGGCTTCACACCATCACCTTCTATGAGTTGGAAGGAGATGAAAATGGAGGGGAGCAGTGCTAATATGCTCTTCCTTTCCCCCACGTCTTGTTACACACATTTGTACAGCTGCCATGTTCCATAGCAGTCTGATAAGCTTCAGATATGGAGCTACCTCAGGCACATCTGCGAAGCTCTGGAAGATTAAAATATCATCTTTGCCCTGGAAAATGCTGCCAGAATTAGTGCTGATTGGGAAAAGAAATATGGGGAATCAGCGAATTGTGAAAAGCAAGCAGACTTTTCACGTAGGATCCATCTGGGAGCAGGGTGGCCACACGGCCTACTCTGCAGGAGACAGTCCTCTGTTTTGAAGGGCTGGCCAGTTTGAGTCTGTTTTGAAGGTAAAGAAACCACCAGAAAGAAGAGTAGCGGGGCCTTGAAGGTGCCCATTAACAGTTGACACCTAGACAGCAAAGTGAGCAGGTGAACAGACCACGTGGTCACAGTCTTCTTCCCCACTATGGTGAGGTGTATTGTATTGCTATACAGGTTATAGTAATTACTTCCGAATCTGAATCTATCCATATGAATCAGCACAGGAAATTTTCATGCAAATCTTTCCCTTTTTAGCTGGGTGGGTGTGATGCATTTCAGGGAAATGTAAATGGCCATACTGCCCTGGAGGTCTTTGGGCTGATATCTCAAAAGAATATTGTGAAACTTTTACTCATGGACTGCAGTAGAAAAAGGAACCGCTCTCTTCATCTATTAAAGGTCTTACTGTTGTGAGTGGAAGAGAAGGGAGCAGGGAAATTAGCTGCTGAAGCAGAGATAAGATAAGCAGAAATAAGCAATAAATGGATGGAGAGAGGCCTGCGGCAGTTCCTGTTTCTTTGTGTGTTCATTTGCCTTTTATCCTCCTCTGGCCTTCTCAGGGGTGAGGGGGGGGGGAGGTTAAAATTCTCAGCCATCATTGGACCAGCTTGAGTCATACCCATCTCATGGTACCTCGGGTTACATACGCTTCAGGGTACAGACTCCCCTAACCCAGAAATAGTGCTTCAGGTTAAGAACTTTGCGTCAGGATGAGAACAGAAATTGTGCTCCGGTGGTGCGGCAGCAGCTGGAGGCCCCATTAGCTAAAGTGGTGCTTCAGGTTAAGAACAGTTTCAGGTTAAGAACAGACCTCCGGAACGAATTAAGTACTTAACCCAAGGTACCACTGTACTTCCATGGAGACTCCTGGCGTATGTACAATCCTGTGCGTATCGGCCAGTGGTTCTTCAAGGGAGGCAGGAGAGGATGGGAAGTATGGCAGGAGGGACAATCAAAGAAACATTTTAACATATCAGTGTAATATAGTATAGTTTCAAAATACTTTTTAAATAAATTAGATTACCCAGCAAAAGCGAGCTCACACCTCTCATGGAGTTTGTATGCATATTTAAGGTACACATACAAGTAAGAGACTCGTTTATAATTACGTTTGGGGAATGATTCATGTTCTTACGTAGCTGCGTAATTGATAAGAAATACATTGGAAAACAACTCCTAGCAGTGCTTGATTTGTAACATAGAGCACAACTACTTTGTGATATGATCACGGGACACCCAGGAAGTATGAAACAGTGCAGCTGCATAAGAACATGAACCCTTCCCAAAATATAATTATGAACTAGCTTCTTACATATGTACCTTAAGTAAGAAAACAAACTCAATGAGTTGGATTGCCCTTGAATGTTCCCACCCCACTTGTCAGCCTCTCCTGCCACACCACACTGCCAAACCACTGGTCGATAATGGCTGGCAGTGGCTCTCCAGGATTTCAGGCATGGTGGGCTCCTGGCCCCACCTGGAAATGCCAGGATTGAGCCCTTCTGCATGCAAAGCATATCCCCTATCACTGAACTATGGTCTTTGTCTGAACCAGCCTTTGCCCAATCCAGCCCAGGGCCTGGTTTCCATATGTAGCTACAGTGGTACCTTGGGTTACAGACGCTTCAGGTTACAGACTCCGCTAACCCAGAAATAGTACCTCGGGTTAAGAACTTTGTTTCAGGATGAGGACAGAAATTGCGCAGCGGTGATGCGGGAGGCCCCATTAGCTAAAGTGGTACCTCAGGTTAAGAAGAGTTTCAGGTTAAGAACAGACCTCCAGAACAAATTAAGTTCTTAACCCCAGGTACCACTGTACTCTGAATGTGAATGTGTAGCCAGCTTCTCAGAAGACAAAGGCCATCATCATCCAGCTCTTATGTTTTCTCCTGTTGTTCTATAGTTGATAAGTTATTTATTCTTCTTTATTAAGGCAATACAGTTCCCCCAGCTCTCCCTCCCAACCCCATGTTTGGTATAAATCTTTGCACATGACTCAGAAAAGTATGATGTGAAATTATAATAAAAATATAATTATGTTCCCCCCCCCTTCCCAGCTCCTCTCAGTAAGATGCCCAGCTCTTTGCCTAGTTTTATCTCCCCACTATAAATGGAGGAAATTATTGTTAATGTTTTTTTAATGAAAGAAAATATGAAATAAATTGATGGGATGCTGGGCAAGCTTTTCTGAAAGTGATATAAATAGGATAAAGAGCACCTATTCTTATAATATCCAAATTTTTCCAGAGTCCTAAATAGGACAGGGATAAAAAGAAAGGAAAAATCGGCGAGAAATGGAAATTGGTTCCAAAAGCGATGACGTCAGATTCCTCCCTTTCTGGCTTTGTTGTTTGTTTTGTTACTGTGGCCTCGGAAGCAGGGCTGTCTACTTCGGAGAGTCTGCGTCTAGGAGTCAGGGATCCTGTGTTCTATTCCTGGTTCTGGCAAAACTTCAGCAAGCTAAAACCTCAGAAAGACTTTTTTCCAATGCATCTGCCCATTTTTAAGCAATAAAAGTCTCAAGAGGGGAGATGATCCTTGGTTGTAAAGAAATGTGAGGCATTGGCCACAAATCCAACATGGAACTGAGTATGTTTATGCCCACTGAAATCAATAGACATTAAGCATGCCCAGTTTTTTATTGGATTGCGGCCATTATACCTAAGTTGAGTGAATCAGCAACACCATCTGACTTGTTGCCACCGGTACCTGTTGGATATGAATGCCCACAGTTACCAGGGCCTAACAGTGCCTTCACCCTAGTTGTTGTCTTCTTCTTCTTCTTCTTCTTCTTCTTCTTCTTCTTCTTCTTCTTCTTCTATGATTGTATTGGGCATGCACACTATCCTGAAGAACCATAGCAGCTGGGACTGAGGAGCTAACAATAACTAAGAGGGCAAGGAAAAGGCATGAAGGATGTCCAGGGGTATAGATTGAAGGGACATGAGGCCACCACCTTGCTGAAGTGAAGCAGGTCTAGCTCCAGTCAGTGGCTGAATGTGTGACTGCCTGAGAACCACAGGAAAGCTGTAAATAAATAATGTAAACAAACAAACAAACAAACAAATATATAATGTGCAGTGGTTGTAGAAAGGGATGGCAAGAGGCAGACTGCTAGTGGAAAAACTCAAAAGGCCTGTTGAGCAACCAGTTGAAAGCCTACCAGGGAATTAGGAGGTTATCTTCAGAGTAGACCCTGCTGGCTAAGACAGAAGATAAATATATATTTGGGAAGGAACGGAAGACAAAATGAATGGCTCTGATTCATGGTTGTTTAGGGAAGCTTTTAATGTTTGATGGACTACAGTATTTTAATATTTTGTTGGAAGCCACCCAGAGTGGCTGGGGAAACCCAGTCAGATGGGTGGGGGGTATAAATAAATTGTTGCTGTTTTTTCTTGAGACTCGTATTTTATTATTTTATTTATTAAAACATCAGTATTAAAACATTCAGTAGAAATCCCAGTGTGGTTTACAACCATCTCTGTTAAAAGTCCATACTATAAAACCAGAAAATAAGCATGATAGATAGTATGATTATCTAGCTAATGCAGCTGCAAATGTTTGGTTGGTGCTTGTCTAATATCAAGGAGGTGGTACCCAAGGTTAGTGGCAAGGGAGAGAGACACTGTGGTGTAGCAGAGAGTTCTTCAATCTTGGGTCCCCTGATGCTGTTGGACTACAACTTTCATCATCCCCAGCCTCTTTAGCCAATGGTCAGGGATGATGGAAGGCTGGAAAAGCCTGGTATAGTAGATGCACTGCTGGAGACTTGGGTCCAAATTGCTCCACTCTGGGTAACTAGCCTACTGCATGGAATTGAAGATAAAATGAGGGGGGAAACCATCTAGCCTGCCTTGAGTTCTTTTGAAGGAAGGAAAGGATATAAATGTAACCTAAGTCAGTCAGTAAGTCAGAAATGGAAGATGACCAGGCCAACTGAGAAATGCTTGCTTGCATATTATGCTGTGAGCCGAGGAAAAGAGTGGGATCAGGCTTTAGAACCTGCTTGGGAGAAACAAAATCCCAATGAAAAGCAGGAACTTGCCCTCATTGGCTCTCTTTGCAAATCCAATGAATATGGTATGGTATTCAGATTATGAAGGCCTTTAAAATGCCTTGTGCTGCTCAAAGCACTGTGCAAGAGATAGTGCAACTCGTTGCATAAATGGAAGCACAGTTCTGTACTTCAGTTCTCTTGTGCTAAGAGAGCAATCCAAGTCCCTGGGGCTTAATGGAACAACAGAGTCTTGGCCCTCAGGCTGACCAGGGTGGAGGGGGGGGGGGCAGAAAACCCTGTATTTTCCTGTGCCACCTCCAGGCTGGTACAGCACAAAAACCCAGAACAGGTCGATTAACAGCACCCGCAAAGGTTCAGCAGATTTTTGCCTGCCCCAGCTTTGCCCTTCCCTTTCCCCTCCCACCCCCACATCTGCTCATCTGTGGTTTAGCAGGGCACACCTGGGTGCTCTTTTATAGCAGTCCTCTCCCATTGGTGGAGCCTGGGACAGCCAGGCAGAGCTGGGTAGAGGGATACCACTAGCTCATACAAATCCCCTCCAGTGGAGCAGATGAGCATTTGAATTGCTCTGTAAGTCAGGAAAACCCCTTAGTTTTCTGTTCATGAAAGAGCACATCTGGACCCAACGCCCCATGCACAGATTAGTTGCATTTAGAGCCCATTGAGGCCAACAGGACAAGTTATCATGGTTAACATTTCCTATTTTCTTTTTTCTTTTTAAATGATATTTATTGAAATTTTTTTAGAATTACAAAAAAGAACAAGCAGAAAAAGAAAAAGAGAAAACAAAGAAAAAACAAAGCACATCAAACAATACAAATTCAAAAAAAAAAAATACACCACAGACAGACAAAAACAAAACCATCATTCTCAAATCCTCAACTTTCATTACCTTCTTTCTTTGACCTCCTCCTCCCTTTTTTTGTATCCTGGTTATTAATTATCACAGCAAATCCTTTCCATATTTCATAATATTCTGTCATTACATTACCTTAATCTATTTTCATCTTATCTTATAGAAAACCTTAAAACTTAAATCTTATTTTTACCAACTTCTCATAACCATAATATTCTTACCTAATTCTTTAAACATTTTCACTAGAGTCAAGTAATTTCGTTCCAACATTTTTCTAACATTCATCAATTTTATAAAACAATCCTAATAATAAAGAAAAAAGAAATAAAAACAATCCAATCTTCATCCAGCGTCCCTTCCGCCTGGTCCCGGGTTTTGTCAGTCCTTTTTATCCCATTGATCTAGCGCATTAACCTGATAACCTTATATCCGAGGCCCTTAAGTCTCTTCCATGTCCCTTCCGCGGCTCTTCTTCATATTCTCCTTTCACTCATGGGAACTCCAGCTTGGTAGTGTTTTTGACCCTTTTCAACAAATCAGCCCCTTTTCCATAGTCCAGACTAAACTCCATGTGGTATTTAAAAACATGTTTCAGAATCCCTCCAAAATTAAGAGCCCCCACAGCCCCAAACATCTCACGGCCCATTGCCAGACTTGGAAAGTCCAAACATCCCTGCATAGGGGGGTCTATCCACCCCCCCATTTCCAAACCAGTCCAAGCTTTATCTTTCCAAATCTGGCTTTTTCCAAGTTCATTTGTCAAATCCAAAAGCTCATGTTCCTGGAGGGCCACAGCTCCCTCCATCTCTGGCGCCCAAGATTCAGCAACGTCCTCTTCTCTCATCTGTTCTGTCAGGGCACACTCCTGTTTTAGTTCCTGGGTGGGCTCCATATAGTTTCCCACTGCCTGTTCAAAATTTCTGACCGCTTTAGTCATCAAATCCGTCTTCTCATTTAACTGTTCCAGTAGGGCATTTGTTTTACAGAGAGCACACAACAGGGGTTCTGAATACATTGTCCTACAAGGTCAAAAGTCTATTTCCCACGATTGTAATCTGTAACAGCTGCAAGCTCCCTGGAATTGGTTACAGTTTCACAGTCTCCCTCTAGGGGGAAAACTTCTATTTGTTCTTTCTTTTAAGGACAAATCTAACAACAAAGTTTCCTTTTTCAGATATTTTGTCAATATTTGTTCCTTTAAAATGCGAAAGGGAACAGTGGAATCACTATGTTTCTCTTCTTTTAGCTATCTGTCAAAAACGTTTGTCTCTGGTCAATGAGCTTCAAACGTCAGTCCTGACACCCCGCTCCAGGATCAGGACGGTGGAAAGTTACTTTACTTTAAACTCACTTCTGCAGGTTTAAACAGTCCGAAAAAGATCCCCCTTCTTCTCCTGCTTCCGAAGGGGGGTTCAACAATTTTAAATGATGAAAGTTAATCTTTTAGAAGGGATTTTCTGAGCTCTAGTTTACCTTGTCTTTGCTTTATTCTACAAAGAAACGGAAGGCTGACTTCCTGTTTAGACCTTCCCATTTCAGTGCCAAATTGCAGTAAATTTTTAAGTCCAATTCCTTTCTGCTCGCAAGTCCTTATTTAAAGTCCAATTGTCTGAAATTTAAGTACTCACGGGTGATTATTTTAGAAGTCAAATTGTCCCAGGAAAAAGGCAGCGCTCTTCGGCAACGGCTATGCGGCTTCGCTCCACGGAAAAAGCAGTTGACTCTCAGCACCGCGCCACTTCCCCCTCTTCGCTTCGGAGCCCGTTAGTGGGTTCCTTTGCGGGTTGGGGGGGCACTAAGGGTGCCCGCCGAGTCCCATGGTCACAGGCTTCATCCACCTGTGATTTCTGAAAGGGTCCCCGCTTCGCCGTAGCGGAAAAGACCCGTTTTGTGTGGAGCTAGTCCCTCCAGATCAGAGGGAGTCCGCCATTGCCGGTGGCGCCACCCCGGAAGTCAACATTTCCTATTTTCTATGGGACCCAACTTGCTCTGGATCTTACTTCATAATTTTACATATGGTGCAACCTCCGTATTTGGGATGTAATGTTAAAAATCCATTCAAAACCACTCTTCCAAATGAGAGGGTGGGAAGCAAGCAGAGAAAGTTTTCCTCCCGGGGCCCTTTCATCAACTGCACAACTGCATTATGGAACACCAATTGAATGCTAAGAATAAATGCCAGTGAAGAAGGCTGAGGTGCTACAAGAATCTCTGCAGGGCACGCAAAGCCCATCTGCTCTCTCTACTCAACACTTCCAGTGAAAACCCTCTGGAATGACAAGTTACTTGAAAGAGTGATTGCCCATGTTGGACTTGTATGGCAGTTACCAAGTCCAGTTGGCCCAGCCAAAGATTTTATCTGACATATGGATCAGCAAAGCAAGCAGGACGAAAACAACTGACGGAATATCTCCATAGACTCCCTTGTTGGCCTTCCGGCCAAGTGCTCCTCTGCTACCAGCCAAAGTCCCCCCTATCAGCCAAGCTTAACCAGGCTGGGTTGCCAAGACCCCGGTTACACAATTGTTGCCTCTCTCTCCCCCCACCTCCCCAGTTTGCCTCTTTCAACTCAGGCAGTTAGTTTTCTCTCTTTGGCAACGAATGTTGTTGACGAAAGGAAAGTTACCGCGCCTGAGAATATTTGGCAGGCTGCTAAATGGCACGATGTCAACATGCTCCCTTGACTGACTAGCGCACCCACTCACAGAGCGACTCCCAGGGAGAAAACTAACACCAGTGTGGGTAAGCTTGAGGGAACAAGTATTTCATCTTAGTTTATTTTTTAAAAGACCCTATCAGTAAAAGCTCAGGGAGAGCCAATGTTTGAGGCTTTTGGATGAGGTAAATGCAACCCATATCGCAACAGGAGTGGGGAGAGGCAGTGGAAAAATACCGTTTGCCATGGCAGATAGCATAACCGAAAGATAACGAAGCCGCTTGCTCAACAAGGCCAAATCCTTTGGTAACAGAGACCCGTGATCGGCAATTAAACTTATGGGAAAACTACTTTGAGCCAGTGGGTGAAAGGTGGTTGGCCATGTAACCGAACTCACCATACTTCTCTTGCTGACAAATGGTGGAACACAAGATGAGGCCAATGGCCCAACTAGTCCAGCATCCTGTTCCCACAGCCAGATGCCTGCGGGAAGCCTGCAAGTTCACTCTGCCTATCTGTGATTCCTAGCAACTGACACTCAGATATGACTGCCTCCAACCAAAGGCTCTCAGTTGGAGCCTGGATAGCTCAGTTGGTTAGAGCATGGTGCTGATAACACTCAGGTTTCAAGTCTGAGCCCTGTATGGGACAGCTGCATATTCCTGCATTGCAGGGGTGTGAACTAGCTGATCCTCAGGTTCCCTTCCAACTCTCTGATTCTATGTTTCTCGGGGGGTGGGGCGCAGATTTGAACCAGGGCCCCCTGGTTGTTGATCCTTACTTTAGACCTTCTCTGCATGATTGGGAACAAAACCTTTTGTCACGACACACACTGTTCTTCACTGATTTTCTCCTGGGCTAGGAATAGGGGTCTTTCTAAAGACCCTTTCCCTTAAAAATGAATTTGAGAATTCTTTTTAGTGGAAAATTACCAGTAGCATGGATCCAAAATAGCATTTATATAAAATATTTACATACCAACCCTCATTATCAAATTCCAGGGCAGTTTACAAAAGGCAGCTCTGTATTGGGAAGCTTTTAATGTTTGATGTTCTGTTGTGTTTTTGTATATTCTGTTGGAAGCCTCCCAGAGTGGCTGGGGCAACCCAGTCAGATGGACAGGGTACAAAATACAAATTATTATTATATCAAAACAATAGTAATCTATCCTTTCTTCATGCAACAGTGAATGGGAGTGGCACTACTGCAGGAGGATAACTTTACTAGGAGTGAGGAATTTGAGACAATAAGCTGGCAGCTGTGCTTAGATGCATGGAGAACGAATACACAGCCCAGAATAGAGCCAGTTCATGAAACGGCAAGGAAATGGGACAGGTTTTTGTGTAGGAGTGTGTTTTCAATGAAAACTGCATTGTTGCTTGCTCTGGATTGGTACAGTAGGGAGAGACCAGCCTTTCCAACAGAAAGCAAATATTTGTCAAATGTTCTCAGAATGCCATGAACCTGGGATGTAAGAGTGTGTTGCTCAACAGCATGTGTGTTACAGCAGCAGGTCCAAGGCTATTTATACACCAATATTCCTGATTGGTTACATTCATTAGCTATTTTTCTACATAAATTGAGGCTTTCATATTGCTACTGCTGCTGCTGCTGCTAAGTTACAAAATTCATTGAATAGGTTAAGATACTCTATCTCCCTCCTGCATGAGTGTGTGGGTTGGAGGGGGATTTAATTTTATCAGCAACCAAGTGTTGCTGGTTATTGCTGGAGATTCTGCATGTTCTCAACTGCAGGTGTGGTACCTGGGGAGCTCAGGAGGAGATGTTTGGATTCCATGCACCAATTGCACAATAAAATAGCCAAAACTGCTTTATACAGAGCCATTGGCCTATCCAGCTCAGTATCATAGAATCATAGAATCATAGAGTTGGAACAGACCACAAGGGCCATCGAGTCCAACCCCCTGCCAAGCAGGAAACACCATCAGAGCACTCCTGACATATGGTTGTCAAGCCTCTGCTTAAAGACCTCCAAAGAAGGAGACTCCACCACACTCCTTGGCAGCAAATTCCACTGTCGAACAGCTCTTACTGTCAGGAAGTTCTTCCTAATGTTTAGGTGGAATCTTCTTTCTTGTAGTTTGGATCCATTGTTCCGTGTCTGCTTCTCTGGAGCAGCAGAAAACAACCTTTCTCCCTCCTCTATGTGACATCCTTTTATATATTTGAACATGGCTATCATATCACCCCTTAACCTCCTCTTCTCCAGGCTAAACATGCCCAGCTCTCTTAGCCGTTCCTCATAAGGCATCGTTTCCAGGCCTTTGACCATTTTGGTTGCCCTCCTCTGGACACGTTCCAGTTTGTCAATGTCCTTCTTGAACTGTGGTGCCCAGAACTGGACACAGTACTCCAGGTGAGGTCTGACCAGAGCAGAATACAGTGGCACTATTACTTCCCTTGATCTAGATGCTATACTCCTATTGATGCAGCCCAGTCCTATTGATGCAGCCCAGATGCTATACTCCTATTGATGCAGTCCGTCTTTTCATACCCATACTTGGAGAGAAGGACATAAGACCAGCCTACTGGATCAGGCCAATGGCCCTTCTGGTCCAGCATCCTGTTCTCTCAGTGGCCAACCAGATGCCTGTGGGAAACCCACAAGCAGGACATGAGCATAAGAGCCCTCTCCCCTCCCGTGGCTTCCAGCAACATATTCAGAAGCTGCCTCTGGCCTTGGAGGCAGAGCACAGCCATCATGGCAAGCAGCCATTGGCAGCCTTCTCCTCCGTGAGTCCGTCCAGTCCTCTTTTACAGCCATCCGAGTTGGTGGCCATCACAGCCTCTTGTGGGAAGCAAGCTCCCATAGTATAACTATATGCTGCATGAAGAATTGCTTTCTTTTCCCTGTCCTGAATTTCACCCACTCTTCAGCTTCACTGGAAGCCATTTTGGCACCTGAGGCGAACCACAAAATAGATCCTCCACCGCTGCTGCCAGGGAACAAGGGGTGAGCGAAGATTTACACCAGGAACAAGGTAGGAATAAAGAGCTACATCTGGAACAATGGTGGGAGGAGATCAGCAGCCCCTCCCATTCCCAGAGAGGCCACCACAGAGGCAGCATGGGAGTGCAGCTCAGGAGGCAGCACATCTGGCCTCCAAGCAGTGTGCCACAGCCCTTGCTCCACCAGAGCAGCAGCAGCAGTGGACAATGCATTTCTTAGAGGCCGGATCTGCTGCCCCATGCTTCCTGCTGCCCAAGGCAGTCGTCTCACCTTGCCTCATGGGTGGGCCAACCCTGTTCATCGGATGTCCATAAGTTCTGGAATGATGAGAGATGCTATGGATTGAACTTTCTGCATGCCAAGCACATGTTTTGCCACAGAGGTATGGCCACTTGCCATGCCTGTTAAGAACTCTTCTCTTCTGAATGGGTCAAAGGCTCAAGCAATTCAGCTGCGAAAATGATGTTTATTAACAAAATTGCAACGTGCATTTAATTCTGGCAGCATTACTCCTCACTGGCGTGATCGTCTTACCTTTTATCTCATCAGCGCATGAGTCATCCTGCGATACCGCTGAGGCTGACAGGTTGCTTGAAATTTTCTGCCCACGGATTATATTCATGGGGTGCTTACAAAACATTTTCTAATTATTTTTCCTTCCACCACACCGAACACCATTAATCAAGTGTTATTATTCCCCAAACACATTGGATTGTAGCAATGGTACACTCTGCAGGAGACATGCTGAAATGACTGGACTCCTTCCAGGCTGCGTTCGCAGGTAATCAAAAGCAACATTCTTTTTTTTCCAAAAAAGAAAGAATAATCTCTTGTTCTTTATAATGTCAAAAGCACCCAGAAAGGAAGGAAAATATACTTACCTATCAGAATTATTAACAGGTTGGATAAGCGAAACATACAGGAGAAAGAGGTCTCCCAATTTCATTTTCTGATCCCTGAATGTTATGCTCATACTTTAAAAACTAAGGAGCAGAGCCGGCCCAGACATTAGGCAGGGTGAGTCCGCTGCCTTAAAGCACCCTGGATTATTTAAACTAAAAGGCTAAAAGTAGCCTATCTAAACTTCTTTTTTAATCTGCAAAGGGATGGCACTCTGCTAAACTTGCAAACGTGAGGAAGGATAGTTTCTAATAAATATATCCTCTCCTAGCATCTATTGACATCCCAACAGAAAACATGTATGTTCACTGAAGAGTCTACACAAACTGTTAACTTGTTCAGTTACAGTGCACACCTTAACCCATTCCTGCTTTCTCTGACAGGAATTAACTCTCACTCTTCTGTCAGTTCATATGCAATAGATTACAAGTAGAAGGACAGAAAGACTAGCCCCAAAAAATCAATGCATTTGCTGTACTATAGACTCATGAGATCATTTCACGGAACTATACATAATGCTTAGAAAGTAAATGCTCAAAAGATGCTTTTGCCAACACATCTGTTTGTTACCCACTTAACCCACAATCCAGTTAAGCTGAGGAACTCAGATTTAAGCCAGTTCAGCTCCACTGTAATCAAAGAGATTAAATTGACTTAAAACCATGTACTGTGGTTGAAATGAGTATTGGACTGAGCTGTCCCTATCCGATTCTCCCAATTATCCATTATAAATAAAGTGGGGATTTTCTGTTCTATTATCAAAGTACAAAGCAAGTTCTTGTACTTGGCTCTTCTGATGGACATGCTTTGTTCGTGATTGCCCGTATAGTAGCCAAGATTTTGAAATATTCAACCATGCCATGGGACCTAGGGCCATTTTTTCAGCAGAATGTTCTGGTCTCTCAAAACATGTCAGAGTTCCAAGTAGCCCAACACAGTTCTACTGTTAGGGCATGGAAGATTCTCCCCAATTCAAAGATTCATATGCAGGGCCTCACACCGTACTAAAAGACGAATGCTCAGTCATAAGTGATGAACTGTGGTCCACAGTGGCTCCACATGTACACTGCAGGGCAGCATCAAGCTAATGTGTCCTGTCACATGATATCTGCATGCGCATGATATCTGCATGCACTACAAAAATTTTCCTCTTCCTCCCATGTGCGCTCAGTGCTCTCTCCTGAAAGCCTGATCCATACAACTAGGGGAACCCCTAGAACATATTTAGGGGGTGTACAGAGGAAGAAGAGGGGGGTAAAGTTTTGTTGCACAACAGCAGAAATCCTTGCACTAATGGAACAAGTCACTTAGTGCTATTTTGGAAACTACCCATTGTGAGCAGCCATGAAAAGGGTGTGTGTGGAAAATCACCCAACTAGGGTGCGGAGCTGAAACACGTTAATGGCACCCACCTAGCGGTGGGAGCTACCATCTGAAGGGATGGAAGGCAACCTTCATGCTCTACATGTGACTCAGCACCAGCCAAGACTTCTCTTCCCCAAACATTTCTATAACATTTAAAATTGTGTTTGAACAGCCTCTCCTCTTGAGCATGTTCAAACAAGAAGCAGCCAGTGGTGCCAATACTGAAACATGCCTCAGAGATGACTAAATGAACTATAGGAGAAGCTTAGTTTAACCACTCACACTATGAAGTCATTTCACCAGTCCGCTCCACACCAAAGCCCCTTAGCACTGTTGAGGCCTTTCTTTTCCAGTTAGCTGTTTTCGAGTGGGATTTAATCACATACCAGCAAATTCAGTTGGTGGAGAGGTCTTGCACAACAAGCCCACTTCCTCATGACCAGACTTTTTGCAATAAGGAAAGTGACAGGAAAATGCACTAGATAGTGAGGGACACGGGTGCCAACTCCTAGGGGCCGAGGTAGTTTTGGCCCTCCAGTGTATTCTTTTGAGGGGGCTGGGCCCGCTCAATTTTCAGGGGGTGTTCAGCTCCGTCCCCTGGCTCCTTGGGTTGTTTCACAATATTGTTTTGGGCCCCCTCAATCAGCTGAAGAGGTTGGCACCTCTGGAGTGGGAAGACACTTGATTGACACAATATCATCCAACAGGCTGAATAACAGGTCATGTGGAAGAACCCTAAGTGGAATTCAAATATGAATTCCTCGCAGTGTTGTGTACTATCATCTTCATAATCACCACCACCCATTGCTTTCTTACCCTCTCTTCAGTATGAGATCCCAGAATGAGTTGCTGCCATTTCAAAATGCTAGATTAAAATCAGTTTACAACACATATGATCCAGCAGATATCCTTCTCTGTTACCAAGATAATGTTTGCTCACAGGTAAGTTTTGCTAAACAAATGTATTTCCAGTGTTAAATAATAGTTTCCATGGTGCCGATCCTGCATGATTAATTCCTGCTGATCGCACCGGGTGATTAGTAATGAATGGCTTCTTAATGACCCTCAAATAGCATATCCTACAGTACAATCCTATATATGTAAACTCAATTTTGTTCAAAGCCAGTTTTGTTCAAAGATTGCTAGTTTGCTACTGAAAAACGAGAATAAAAATTAAAAAGAGAGGTAACCAGCATTTAAAGCCCCTCCCCCTGCAAGAACGGAAACTGGTGCTGGAACAACAAAGAGATGCCGTTCAAGTACAAGGAAGAGGCTATCCATCACTCGTCTCTCACTTGTGATCAGCAGGCAGCAATTACATGGCAATAACATGGGAAGGACCTGCTGGCAGGAAACTCTTAACTAACAGTACAGGAGCCCTGAGAAGTCGCCTAAGCACTTTGCCAGGCCTGTGCTGTGATGGCATGTTATTGTCAAACAAGAAGGACAGGGAGATAGAGAGGGAGAAAAGCTGAATCTTAGCTCTGAAAAACCAGACAGTTGCAGCAGCGAAACTTGGATAGCTCCACCGGTAGAGCATGAGACTCTTAATCTCAGGGCTGTGAGTTCGAGTCCAACTCCAACATGGCGCAAAAAGATTCCTGCATGGCAGGGGATTGGACTGGATGACTCCCCCTTCCAACCCTACAATGCTATGCTTCTGTGAAACCTGCCTTATCTGTAGTGCAGCATATAGGGCAGGGAGTAGCTGCTTATTTGTAGCAGGGCAGCCAGAGGGGGACTTGCTGGTACTTCCTGTCAGGTGAAGCTGGAAAGCTTGCCCATTCACTCCTTTTGCCTGAGGATGGATCCTGTGAAACGTGAAGCCTTGCCAGGTCCCCTCCCACCCCAACGAAGCGCATCACCCTGTAATTACTTGGAACCAGAGTCCCTGCATATCAAGGGGTTAGCCAGCTGACAGCTTTGTTCTGCTTCGTTTCTCTCTCCGGCTTCACGAAGGCTACACTCCACTTTATAAGCACTTTGTTCTAAAGCGCTGGAAGGAGGCGGAATGTCAACATGGTATCTCCCCCTTTCATCTCCCGCCACACAGATGAGGATGTTTACTCGGTGCTCATCACATTGATGGGCAAGCCGTGAATTAGAAGAATAAATAAAGGCCCACGGTTCGAAACAGCTTGCCTGCTCAGGCCATTCTCCTCGAATAATCAGGCCCATGAATCACGCTGCTGGCCTCTGCAAAATCAGTGCTTATCCCAGAGTCACTCTTGAGTAGTGCTGGACCAAAACCCATCGACCTTTGTTGGAACCCAAAGCACACAGGGCTTATTTTGGAACAACGGCACATTGTTAAGTGTTTGTGATGAGGCAGGGGGAAGTGAAAAAAGGAAAAGGGAAGAAATTGGATGGGACTAACGAGAGAATCTCAAAATCTTCCATGGCTATGATCACATAACATGGTGCAGAATTTACTGCAAAACCCCACAACCTTTCCAGTCTTAGGGAAGTTTCAGCTATTTAAAACTGGCCATTTATTTTCTCCATAACTAATGCAGGTTGTCTACAGTATAACCTGTATTTGGTTGACTAATAAAACCTGGGGATGAGGTTGCCTACACATCCGCCTCAATACATTTTTCTGCCTGAGGCAAGATGGATCTCACACACGTATACACACACTTTTTGCATACAGAAACTGAATGACTGACAGCGGAATCATATTTCAGCATTGGCGACATGACTTTGCAGCATCTGAGGGCAGCAGAGTAAATTGGGAGGGGGGCACCGTGCATGCCATGTGACCAAGAATGGATGGGTCTGTCAAGTTTGATTTCTCTCGGTTTCTCGTTTTGCCAATCGTAAGTTCAGCTCTCCACATTTCCACGTCATTTCAGTTTACACACATACCCTCTTCCAAACATCTGAATATGCCCTACTGAAATATGTTTTAAAGGGAAATTGCCCTTTTGCGAATCTAATGCTTTAATGGAAACAGGGAAACAGCTCTATCTAGCCACGATTCCTAAGCAGTAAGCTAAACAACCAATTTTACTAATCCGCCAGCATCTGTAACAGAGACTCCTCATCTTAGAATTGTAGAGTTAGAAGGGACCCCGAGGGTCATCCAGTCCAACCCCTCTGCAAGGCAGGAATCAGAAGTAAAGCATCCATGAAAGATGGCCACCCAACCTTTACTCAAAGAAACCCTGATGAAGGAGAGTCCACAGAGTTGGCCACTGTGAGAACAGGATGCTGGACTAGATGGGCCATTGGCCTGATCCAGCAAGCCATTTGTACAATCAGTTACATCTCAGGATCCAGGGAACATTTGAACTCTGATATGATCATATGGGATAATGTGTTTGGGAGATCAAACCTCTACTTTAAATGGGGTTTAACATTGTGGAACTCTACAATTATCTGTGGATGCCAATTTGATGTACCAATTATCATCTAAATGACATTGACAGAGAGGAGGGGAGGGAGGCAGGGAGAAGCTTCAATATATATTTTTGAAAATGAAGATGTCTCTTCATATTTCTATCAGTTTGGGGGGGCTAGATCCCCTTAAATGTGTTTTGTTTTCGTAAAAGTTAGAATTACTCAAGTTTTGATTAAACTTTGCCAAACACAGAAGCCCCCTTGATTTAGTTATGCTAGCGAGCAAAGGCAACTCAGCAGAGCTAGTTAGATGGGCCGTTAGCAGAGGACAAAGGCCAGTGAACTGCCAACTTGAATAAAGTATTGGGGGGGCAGGTAAGCCCCCCCCAACATAATCAGTTGCAAGACTCAGCACGCAAACACACCATTTGAATGTCAATGCCCATCAACTTTGAGGGGACAACAGTTGGAGAGGGCTATTGCCCTCCTATCTTATTTGTGGTCTTGTCGTAGGTATCTAGCTGGCCAGTATGGGAAACAAGGTGCTGGGATCATGGTGGCTCCATAAGGCACTGCCTCACCACGTTCCTAGCCATCTACTGGCCAAAAATTATGACTCTTTTTTTCAAAAGCAAGAGTGAGGCTGCTCCTTGGAGTGAAGCTCTTTCTATGAGATGGATGCCAGACCCTGGCCTCCATAAAATTAGACCTCAAACCAAATCTAATGTGGTATTTCATTAATTTATTGTCCAGAGTAGACCCACAGAAACTAACAAACACGACTAAATTATGTCCATTTCTGTCAATAATATCATTTGGCTGAATACCACCTCCAGTTGGCTGCCTTGGGCCTCTGGGATAGCCTCATAATTTAGGTCAGGAATAACCAACATGGCACCTTTCAGATGCCACTGGACTACAACTCCCATGATCCCTAACCATTGCCCATATTCGCTAGGCCTGGAAGGAGTCAGAGTCATTTGGAGGACACTACATTGGCTACCCTTGATTTAAATGATCTAATGAGCATATATATATAGGAAACCATGCAAGCAGCTGCTTCCCTCTTCCCTTTTTCTTCTTTAACATGATGATGATTTCTCTCTCCCCCAAATTTACTTAATTGCCTCATTTGGGAGTCCAGAGCCACATTGCACTCCATCTGCTTTGGCATCATGTACCAAAAAACAGAAAGGAAGAAAAGAAGCCAGTGGAACAGACCTCCCTTTCTTCTTCTCTTCTCTCGCCTTTCCCCCTCCCCCCAAATCTAATCTCTCATTTCCCTTTGATGTTGTCTGTTCCCTCACAGCCTCCTTCACTCCAGTCCATTTTCTGTTTCATGGTCAAGTGTGTTTTGCAATTCCTAAATAAGCCAGGAGATAGCTTCAAGGAGATGATTTATGTACTGTATTTACTTCCAGGGAGCCCAATAAACAAACAAGTTCATGGCCTTCGTG
The DNA here is from genome assembly GCF_964106645.2 of Podarcis pityusensis. Classification (NCBI taxonomy): domain Eukaryota; kingdom Metazoa; phylum Chordata; class Lepidosauria; order Squamata; family Lacertidae; genus Podarcis; species Podarcis pityusensis. Next base: position 88,603,038 of record NC_138029.1, on the reverse strand, counting down.
GAAAGCACTCTCTTCTAGGAATGGAATGGACAGTTCGGAAAGCATGCAACCTTCAAGATCCTCTTGGCTGACTGAAACTTGCTTCGGGCACATGGACCAGAGCGGATCTATACGGGCTTCCGAAATAACGTTACCAATCAGAACTTGAGGCAGCTCCGTGGGGTGTGTCTGTGTCCGGGGCTGCGATACGCCTGGCATAAAGTGGGCCAGCACTTCTTGGGGTCTCAGGTTTCCTCTTCCTCAGCAGCTCTGATAGTCCCTTAATGAGCTGTGCATCTGGAACCAAGAACTGTGTCAATCATCTCTGTGTTAGCAGAGGGCTGTTTGTTGCTCTCATTTTACCAGTAGATTCCCAAGAAACAGGATCTCTTCTAAACATATCATATACAGCCAAGTCAGATTTGAGATCTGAGGCAACGAGAGCCACGGGAAAGCTGAGAAGTGGATCCTGAGCTCGTGGTTTGACCCCTCTTTAATGAAAAGCAGAGGAAGGTCCTTAGCATGTGTGGAAAGGGCACTGACCTCCCCCCTCAAGCCCCCTCAGAAGTCAAACAGAACCCCTCTTATCTTCTCTTTCCATCTCTGACTGATGTGCATTAGTGCTTCTGGCACCTCTGCCATTGAACGGCACTGGTTGTTGTTGTTGTTTCAATTGCCAATCATTTATATTGATTCAATTTCTTTGAGTGCGTAACTTGCCCCAACCTGAAGGAACAGTATCAGCAATAATAGCAGATTTAAAAGTACACACAGAAGATATGCAATGCAACGAGAAGCTATTTCCCCCCAGTTTAATAAGACCCAGCCTTTATCAGCCCCAGACACAGCCAGCAAGCCCAAACAGAACAGTCAGACAAAGAGCAAAAAAATTTGGGGGGAGGAGGGAGACAACCTTAAAGCACAAGGGAAGGAGTCAGGAGTAGAGTTACCTCATGTGATGTTACTGGTGATCCCACCACCACCGACACTGAACTGCATATGGTTCTCATGTTTTATCATTACTGCTGGTGTTAGGCTGTTTTATATGTGTGCATATTTGTATTCCGCTCCGGGGTGTTTTCTGAAGAATGTGCAAAATCTTGCTGTAAATGAATGAATAAATAAAGGCGGAATGTGCAAACTCGTGCTGAGACTAAGGGATGGATGAATTGGTATGGATTCAGTCCATGCCGATTTCACATGTGACCCATGGTTAAATTTGGTCTACTTTCAAAGTGCTTGTTTGGTGGCCTGAAGTTGCCTTTTTCTTCCTTCCTTAAAGTTTGCAAGGTGGTCTGAGGGCAATTCTCTGGGAAGGGTCTGCACATAATGACATATGTCTGCTTCCAGAAACATTTTCAAATGCATTTTTAACCTGGGAGCCACCAAGGGGTGTGTGTGCATGTGTGTGTGTGTGTGTGTGTGTGTTATCTGAAACTGCAAGCAGCTGGACCTTGTGCAGAAAGATTTGTAAATATGCTGATGTAACTATACAGACTGCATATCTGCATTCTGACACAAGCACCAGTCCAAGAGGGGCAAATCAGGTAAGTTTGCTCCAAAATGCAGAACAAATTAAATCCTCAAGCGTCTCTTCCTGAGGAATCCAGACAAAGTTCACCTGAACTCCTCTTCTCCCCCAATGTGAGCAGTCCAATCCTAGGCATAATGTATTAGTGAGGGGGAGAAAAATCTCATTTAAAGGTCAAATTATCTAATTTGCACTTTCCAAAACAAAGCTACCCTTTGTGCTTATCCAAATCTTGCAATTGGCAACATCCAAGTAGCATGTACAAATAGAGTAGGTGCATTTAAATGCATATATTGATGGAAATAACAATCAGAATGCATTATATTGGGGCTATTCTTATGTTCTTAAATGCCTATGCTTGTGTAGCTGAATCTTAAATAAAGTCCCTGAAACAAAAGGAAGAGCCAGTGAGTTGGATTCCAGAGTAAGTGAACGAGGTTCCATCATAGCTGTCAACGGTTCCCTTTTTTTAAGGGAAATTCCCTCATTCCGAATAGGATTCCTTGCAAGTAAAGGGAAAAGTTGACAGCTATGGGTTCCATTAAGGTTAAGTCCCAGCTATATTTTATGCATTTCACCAATCAATGCAAAGATCACCTGTGTTTCCTTTGAGAAAACCCTCTGTAAGGTTTGGGAGAAAACCGCAGCTTGGTAGAACATTTGCTTTGTATGCAAAGGTCCCAGGACATCTCTAGTCGAAGGTTTGGGCAGCTGTGGTGGAAAAGGCCTCTGCTTAAGACTGTGGACAACCCCCACCAGTCAGAACAGGCAAGATGGACCAAGGAACTGAGTCAGGAAAAAGCAGCTTTGAATCTTCATACAGCACGCTACTCAATTCTATTGTAATTCTGCCTTTAAAAATGGAAGGCGCCCCCCCTCCCGCACCCCAATAGTTGGCCTGATATCCCCTCTGCATTAGTAAGTTATTTTTGTTCTTGCTATAGTTGCCTGTTGCCCGGGAAGGCAAAGTCCAAGCATAATGACAGCCATGTTGACAGTTGCCTCGAATGTCCTCTGGTGAACCATTAGGGCAGCTGTCAAATTTTGCATGGAGCAAGCTTCCGCCTGAATCTCCTGCTCATTACTGCAGGGAAAACAGGAATGAGAGCAATGCTCGGTTTTTTTGAGATTATTAACTAGATGGCTGCTGTGCTTGAGCACATGGCGTTCTCCACCACTCATGGAGGCCAAGAACAATTTTCTGGAGAGTATCCTTGTAGAAGAAGAAGAGTTTGGATTTGATATCCCGCTTTATCACTACCCTAAGGAGTCTCAAAGCGGCTAACAATCTCCTTTCCCTTCCTCCCCCACAACAAACACTCTGTGAGGTGAGTGAGACTGAGAGACTTCATAGAAGTGTGACTGGCCCAAGGTCACCCAGCAGCTGCATGTGGAGGAGCGGAGACGCAAACCTGGTTTACCAGATTACGAGTCTACAGCTCTTAACCACTACACCACACCACACTGGGATGAGGTGGGTGACAGAGGGAAGAGAAGGAATAGGGTTGGCAAAGTCACCTCTTGCCACAGGCACCACAATCTTTTGCATTGGCCCTGATTGTTAGCTTTCAATTTCCATAGCAACAAGGAAGCATACACTTGCTGCCTTAGTCAACAACCATATCTACTCATAAGTACCTATCACTGAGTTCAGTGGGACATACTTTCTTCAATATACATTATGCTTAGGATCCCATCCATGTTATTTTGCACATTTTGGAGAATGGTTTTAGCTGTTTCTTCAGAATCTTGGTATTTGGGGCAAGAGCTAGGAAAGAGATGGGGGAAAAAATATTTTAAAACATGGGAAATTGGCAATAAAACAAACTATGGCACACACCAAATAGAGATGTAGGCCTGTTGGGAGCGGGACTCGAGGTTCTGCACAGAAATTTGTTTCAGTTGTTACCTGCGTTTTCTAAACATTAAACTCAGGCTGAACTAGACTTGGAACTAAACGTGTCACTCAAAGTGCTGTGGTTATTTTTTAATCATTAATAGGGGCCACTGTGGAGAAGGAAGAAGGAAGATTGAAGCTGCAGGACTGAAGCTCCCACTAGGGGCTTGATGAACTGATACACAAAGTTGTTGTTGTTGGCATCTGTCTGTCTTGAGAGACAGTGGAGTGCGCCTCCAGGGGTGAAGTCAAACCACTGCATTAGCAGCACTGAAGTGACCTCTCCGGGGCATAAGCCTGGGCAGAGGTCTTGGGCTGCCCAGAAAACAAGACCCCCTTGGGATGTGGTCAAAAGGAAAGCAGAGCAATACGTTTGGCACCAGCTTGGCTGCAGGAGTTGCCAGAAGGAGGTGTATAAGGCACCATCCAACTATTTAAGGGACTCCACTTCGGATTTGTGTAGGATTTACACCTTAGCTTTTTCTTCTCCCAAAGATATCCTGCAAGGCTGCAGAGGTTTAGGATAAGAGTTTTCCTCCCCCTAGATTGGCTACTTTCCCAGGTTGACAAGCCCCATCTGCTAGAGCCCCATTCCCTATACAGTATGTGCAGAAACTGCCTTCTTGACCATTGGATCCACTATTGATCTCATCCTCTCAATCTGCTGGAGTCCATCTTTGCATGCAATGGGTTCCCTAACTAACAGAGGGTTTGCGACCCATTGGCTACCCTCACCTGGTTTAGGAGGCCAGTCGAAGTTGTTCCCTGAGTATTCCATAAGTGCAAGTGAACTACTGAAAAAGCCAGCTGATTCCCCCCCCCCAAAAAAAATATGATTGTGTGAATTAGCCATACTTCATAAGAATATTCATTCCCAGGAAAGAGCTAACAGAGAAAGACATCCCTTAAACCCTGGAAAGTGACACAATAGGTGGTGCCCTCTTCAAGGACCAACCTACGATTACAGTTGACCTGGGGCCAAAATGGATGTCGTGAAAAACAATGCATGAACTTGCTGTCACTTGGCTAATTCACCTTTGTTGCAAACTCCCAAAAGTTTGGCAGAAGGCAAAGGAAATCACATTGAGACTGTTCCAGAGACGATGAACAAAAGAAAAACCGCAGCATGGACAGGTGCTTCCTTGAGTCTCCATGACCTTTTGGGTGGAAGTACAAATGAACCTCTCCATTTCTTCTATCATGTTCAAATGCCTGCAATGCTACTTAGATCTCATTGAGAAGGGGAACAGAAGGTTTGTGATTATAAAGAGGTTTGGAATGTCATTCTTGAGATTAAATAATCTCATGTGCCAGTAGAGACAAAGCAGCCTTGAAAGTAGAGGTGTTCATCAGCTGCCCAACGCCTGAACTAACTTTCTTTCTTTCTTTCTTTCTTTCTTTCTTTATTTCTTTCTTAGTATCTTTCAGGGCAGACTGAAGCAGCTGCCTTGGGCAGCGGAATCCCAATGGGACAGCACCCTCACTTCCAGCAAGACCTCATGGGAGACCCGTGAAATCTTGTGAGATCTCAAGATTTCATGGGTTTTATCTTACCACTGCTGCCACTTCTCTGGTACCACCATAGGAGCCTTCTGGCCACTCTACCCCCACCCCCTGTCAAAGAAACGTCTACAGCTTTGGATTCTGGATTCTGGCATGATCTCGCTGGAACACAGAACCTGCCGCCACTTCTCCTGTGGCGAAGGAGCCACTGCCAGAACCCTGAAGCCACCGCCACATGACCCCAGTAAGCAAGGCTTTGGTGGAAGGAGGGCAGCATGGGGAGCAGCACTTTGCCACTTCACCTCAGGCGACAAAATGGAGTGGGCAGTCCCTGCTATCTTGTCAATCAAAGGTGTCAACCAAAAATGAATAAATAGAAATACATATAAACTGCCTTCATGCACAACATGTTCTGTTTTCTGATGTTGTGGCTGGTCCTAATGTAAGTTATTGCTCTACTGTCCTCCACTTCCTCTTCTTCCTTCTTTTAATGGTCCAACATAGCCATCCGTGCTTCTGTTCTTGGTGTAAAATACGAATGTGCAAAGTGATGTGAGGCACCGAAGAGACAGTGCGGGAACTCAGGTGAGCAAATGGGATTCAGAAAGTCTCCCACTCTCACAGCCGGCTTTTCTCCCCACATGAAGTGCATATTAGCACATGGACTGCTGCCATGCATTGCAATTGTTCCCTTGAAAGCAACTGCTTGTTTAGCCCATCATAATTATGGGCACGACATTCAAGGGCGGATCACAATGTCCTCCAAAAATGCATAAGAGGGGACATATCTAGCCAAGATGAAAATGTACTTTGGGAGGAGGCCTGGACTCCCCCCTTTCACTGTATCAGAAATAATCCAGAGAACAGTTTAAATATAGCAGTCTGGAATAGCTCTTTCCAAGAATTGACGATCTGTTTGTTCATAACATGATGGTCCCAATTTGACAAGGTTAATTTACAGAAGCTGCTACTTCCTGAGGCAAAGACTACTGCAAAAAGCAGCTATTCCTAAGGGGTACATGAAGGCCCACCCCAGGGTTATGGGAACTTTACGGGTGGGCCTTTGTGTTGTGGACAATGGACCCTGGGGAATACACAGGTCAGTGAGCTTCCCTCACAGGCCAGGGCTCAGAGATCAAGTTAAATGCACTGCAATGCATGAGTGAACCAGCCTTAAAAGGGCCTTGGAGAGAGTGGGGGAAATGAAGTGGTCAGTTCTTGGTGGATGATGAGGCAGGAAAGGTAGGCACCGCGGATCTCCTGGAACTTACTTCTGAGCAGACATTCATAGGACTGCCTGTGCTTTCAAGCAATTAAAGGTAGGGTGTGAGTTTCGCTTTTGGTCTGAACAAAATCAAAACAAACACTAAATCGTATCAAATATATTGTTGCACGCCACCCTAGTCTCTGAGCGGTGCGAGATTCCGGGGGTTCCAGGCCCATACCCAGGGTTCATGTTTCCTTTTGGAATGTGGCACAGCGGAGACTGTGGCATCTTTAGGATATATGGTTTATTTCCACATATATGTGACCTTTGCCTCGATGGAGGGATTACAGGCCTCATTCAGTGACCCACTCACAGTCTGTGCCACAAACTCTCTCTCAGTTCTTCTTTGGCTCATAAGGTAAGGTTACCAGACGTCCCTGTTTCCCGGGGACAGTCCCCGGATTTACAAATCAGTCCCCATACAAAATCCATTGAAGTTGAAAAGTGTTCCCGGATTCATTGAAAAAAAATCTGGTAACCTTATCATAAGGGTATGGAAGAAATTTGTTTTGCTTTGTAATTCCAGTCATTTCTGTCATTAAAGACCTTGTAAGCAATAAGTAAGCAAGCAAGCAATAATAAAGGATGCAGAGGGAGGTAATTTGAACTACTTTAGTGAAGCTAGCACTGATCCTCTTAGCCAATCAAAATACATCATGCATGTGATGGCGTGGACTGGAGCCTGCACCATAAGACGGAAGGAAGGGGAGCAAACCAGTCTATCCCTTTCTTGTTCACTTCATTGCTAGGTCTCTCTCATTTCTGGCTGCCAAACTAAACAACACTTAAACCTTTGGCTTTTGTTTGGCCCAACCCACTCCCTATACTGGGTAGAATGGTAAAGCCATTAGATATGGGGTGAGTAAGAAATCCCCAGACAGGTCTAAAACCAAACTATCAGCACTTCCAGACTGTTGCTGTTTCAATCACATCCTGGCAAATTTTGGTTGTGCAGTTATAGTGAGCTGGGAGGTCTCCTGCAACAAACCCGCTTCCCCAAAAGATCAGACTTCTTGCAGAAAGGGAAGCAGCAGGGACGTGCACTGGAAAGTGTGGGGCAAACATTTGCTTTGATTCAGCCAGTGGCATCTAAACTCCTCATAAACAAATCGGAACAAATGCTCAATAAACAGGGCATTTGAAAGTGTTCCCTGTCTTAACTAATAAGTTTTGAAACTTCTAAAAAATGTATTTTAAAAACAGATTGAACCGTTACCTATAAAAGCAAATAAAAATAACACTGGAAAATGCATCCGGACTAGACTATGTCCCCAACCAAGCCAGTACTTCTCAATTTGCATCCCTTGGAGCAGCTTCTGGGTCTAGTTGTGTCCTTGTCCTGGCTCCATTCTGCTACAGTGCTCCAACTGGGCCCTCTTAAAAACGCCTCTCCTCTGTTAAAACGCCTTCATTTCTTCATTTGTTTAGCTGATCTAGCCGAGTGCTTCTGTTTCACTTCCCCAAGCCTATTAAGCTTCTCCTTTCTCCTTAAATCTTTAGGTTTCATTTCCCCCCAACTACCAGGCTCCTGGGCTGAACTTTTAATCTTCCTGTAAACTTTTCAATCACCCAGTCAGAACAGCCTCTGAAAGAAAGCAATCGTTTTATAACACAGGAATTTAGCAACTGATCTTAGAAAAAAACACAACAGCATTCCTGAGCTTTAATACTGCGGAAGTGGGGGTAGCGGCAACCAAGTAAGTGGAGTAGACATTTCTGAGTATTGCTGTGCCAAAACATTCTTCAGCATTTTTCCCCCTTTGCTATTCTCCATCAACTAATGAGAAAAGAAATTGCATTCTAAATTATCAATGGGGAAAGAAGAAATTGGTGAAATTTTCATGGTTGGGGTGTGGGATTTTTGTGCTTACCTTACTTTCAAGAGGACTAAGGGATGTTTGTAACTGTCCTTTCATATAATCTACAAATAATCTCTTTGGTGGTCTGCATTCAGCAGCCTTCCCAAATGCTTGAACTTCCTGAAAACCCTATGTCATCCCTATGTCCTCTTCTTCTTCTTCTTCTTCTTCTTCTTCTTCTTCTTCTTCTTCTTTCTTGTAGTGAGTCTGTTAAAAGTGTCCTTCATGTTGTAAGTTAGAGAAAGCCTCATTTCATCTTCATTTTAATTTTTTTCAAGATAATCTTTATTGGGGTTTTTTCCTCCTCCTTCTTCTAAAATGTGAAGTTTTTTTACTTTTAAAGGAATCAGTATTTTTAATGGTTTTTTCCCCCCCCCCAAAAGAACAACAGGTAAAAGGAAATACTTCCCTTAAAAACAAAGTCAATGAGTGCACCAATTTCAGGTTTATGGTAACCAGTCTCCCTGTCTTTATTGTTGTTGTTTATAAACTTGTTGGCTTTTTTTTTTTTAACCAAAGTCATTCAAAGTAACTTACACTGTGTAAATAATCACAAGTCATCTACAGGTAACTGAATGTCAAAGGCCTGGTGAGAAAGAAATGTATTTGCTTGGTGCCTGAAGATGTGAAACAATCTTAAAACCCAGGGGAAGACAACATGGGACTGATTCAGATTAGGAGACACAGGCAACCAGGAAGGCTGCAGAAATGTGGAGTGGAAAGGGAGGGACAATATTCTACCTTCAGCTACCAAGAAGGTAAACTAAGCCCTGGGCCTACCATCATTGTGATGGAATTCTAATGCGCCCTGCCAGTGAGGTGGAGAAACTGGAGGATGGATTTTAGCACAGCATCGTTTCTGAGACATGGTTAAATTTAATACGTGGATGCTAATACCTTTAAATGAATTGAGCTCTCAAACTACTGAACATAATGAGTGACCTTACAGCGGAGATGAACAGGAGAAGAAAACCTTATCCATCAGCAAAAATGATATATCTATTTTTGTGTTGGCATAAAAATCTAGAGTGGGACGAAAACATTCACACGCAAAAAAAAGAATAGCTTTCCCGCCCCCGTAAATGTTTTTGTTTCCATTTATTTTGGTCTGAGCCAATCATGGATTTTGACACAGTTTTCAGATCCAGCCTGGAGCCGGTAAGTAATAAAACTGGGTCATTAAATCCTCTTCTTAAATTGGATAGAGTATTAGCCGAGTCCTCTTGAATCCTTTTTTTAACATCAGGAAGGAAGCAGGCCAGTCACAAAAGTATTAAGAGCTGGTATCTGTCTTAGATTCTCTAAGAGCTGTAGAGAAAGCAGTTCATTGAAGGAGACTAGCTGGGATTGAAAGGGTATGTTGTGGTTGGGTCAGAATAAAAATAGGATGCAGGGTGCATCTATGCAGAGCTCAGTTTGACTAGTGCAAAGAGAAGCATGCAAGGATTTGAATGGGAAGCTCATCCGTACTGTATATGCAAAACAAGTTCTACTCTCTGATCTCCAAAGAAACAGGTGCCATCTACTGGCAAAGTCTAATTAATTAAAAATAAAAAGGAGGTGAGTGTTGTCCGTGCTCAAACCTAATCTGGGAATTATTCCATGATTTGGGGTAGATGAATGTGGTTAGGCAGCAGTGTGGGAAATGCTTTCTGCGTATGCTCAGAGTACCACTATGTTCCTTATTATTAGTTCACATATTCAAGAGCTGAACCCTGATCAACGTATTCACACATTACATTTGTTGGTGCAGATGTAACAGCTTGTTAGGATGTGACTTTGGTCCACTTAAATTAATATCTGGGTTAGTACAGAAAGCACTTAGAGATGGACAACATATTGGTTGTATTAAAATAACTTTTACTCAGAGTGGATCCATTGAAATTAACGGGCCCAAGTTAGTTGTGACCATCTACTTTCAATAGGTCTACTCTGAGTAAAGGCAGGTTGAATAAAACTCACTGGATGAAGCAACCATATGAACCTGGTAAATATCATAAAGTCAGTGGTGTGAGATCCATACATCTTAACTCTAAGAGACAATTATTAAATATTTTGAAAACCATTATAATTATTTGAAGTGTGTGAACAATGAGAAAGAGAAATAACTGTTACGGGATGATGAAGTGGATGTTGGTGGGCATTGTAACTAAGAAGTCACCTTTTCACTGAAGCAAGGGTCTTTTAATTCTTCTTTTCACTTCTGGACCAATCTATACTTCTATCCCAACCCAATGTTCTCCAGATGTTGCTAACTTCCAACTCCCATCAACCTCAATGAGCATGGCCAATGGTCAGGGATGATGGGATTTGTAGTCCAACAAATCCCAGGTTGGACCAGGCATATGCATCTAATAAAATCAGAGAAGCATCTCACAATAAGAGGGTGGGGTTTGCTTGTCACTCGTCTAGACCCTTTTAAGCAGGTATGGTGGACCTGTGAACTTCCAGAGATTGCTAGACTACAACTCCCATCATTCCTGACCATTGACCGTGCTGGCTGGGGCTGATGGTAGCTGGAGTCTAACAGTATTTGGAGAGCACTCCATTGGCTGCCCCCAATTTAAATGTAGTAATATCTGGAGCTTGGAGCAAAACAAGACAAAAACCTTAACCCAGCGGCAAACAGCATATCCCCTTCCTTGTAACTGTATGTCTTTTATGTACCTTGCCCAAGGACAAACACAGGGGGACAGTTGTGACTAATCACAATGGAGGAATGCCCAGTTAAATTGTACTTAGCTCTCTGAAGGAGCCAAAACCAACTGCTAGCTTCCTGAAAGTGAAGTGAAATCTGCAAGGAAAGGTGTTAGGAAGGCAGGGCCCCTTCTACACTGCTTCCAGCAGCTTCTGTGACAACCAGTCTCCTACTCTTCAGTTATGCGAAGCTAAACTTAACCCAACCTCCAAGATAGGACCATTTACTTCATAAGGAAAATGGAGTCTGGTTTGAAACATTTGGCAGCCCCCCTTTTCTGCATGCATTGCATTATGCAGGCATTACTTGGTTTATTTATTACATTAAATTTATATATTGCCCTTTCTCCAAAGGAGACTACTTTGTAGAATATGCAACCGCACAGTTGCAATGGTTTGTATTTTAACAGACTGTGTACATTTGTCAATAAACTCGTGTCAAATCATGGTCAAGGAATGGGATGGGAAATAGGCTACTCTGTGTGGATCGTTCCTAACACTGAGATTTTTATGGTGTCCCATCCCTAATAAAAAATCGGGTCCCCATCTACAAGCAGCTGTCAAGTGTTTCCTTTTCCACTTGAAAATGGTCGGAGTCTTGACAGAGCAAGTAATTAGTTTTCCATGCTGGGATCTCCATCATCTCCATCTCGTGAAAACAACAGACCTTAGACCAGGCTGCTGAGAAGGCCCATTTAACTGGCAATTGTTTAAGGGGGAAACCGTAGATTGCACCAGCACTGATTGCACAGCACGCAGACCTAGTGGTGGGAGGAAAAAATCCTTAAATAAGAGTCACGGGGGAATGATTAATGGACTTCAATGTCTGTACACTAATGCGCAAAGCATGGGAAATAAACAAGATGAGCTTGAGCTCTTGGTACAGCAAACTAAATATGACATAATAGGCATCACTGAAACCTGGTGGGATAAGTCCCACGATTGGAATGTAATAATGGAGGGATACAATCTATTTCAGAGAAACAGACCAGACAAGAAAGGAGGAGGAGTGGCGTTATATGTCAGGGATGTGTATACCTGTGAAGAGATCCAAGATTTAGAACCTCAAAGCCAAAGTGAGAGCATTTGGGTCAAAATTAAGGGAGAGAAGAATAACAGTGACCTCATTGTGGGAGTTTACTATAGATCCCCAAGCCAAACGGAGGACATAGATGATGCCTTCCTGGAACAGATGGCCAAGCATGCAAAAGGAAGGGAGATAGTAGTAATGGGGGACTTCAATTACCCGGATATTTGTTGGATGTCAAACTCAGCCAAGAGCATAAGGTCAAACAGATTCCTCACTGGCCTTGCAGACAACTTCATTGTCCAGAAAGTGGGAGAAGCAACAAGAGGAACAGCCATTTTAGATCTGGTCCTAACCAATGTTGATGACCTGATTAGTGGGGTAGAAGTGGAAGGATCATTAGGCGTGAGTGATCATGCTCTTCTGAAGTTTACTATACAGCGGAAAGGAGCAGCCAAGCATACTAGGACTCAATTTCTTGACTTTAAGAAAGCCGACTTCATAAAACTTAGGGAAGTGCTGGGTGAGATCCCATGGACAGTAATACTAAAAGGAAAGGGAGTTCATGATGGCTGGGAGTTTGTTAAGAGGGAGATAGTAAAAGCACAACTTCAGGCAATACCAATGAGACGGAAACATGGAAGGTGCCTAAAGAAGCCAGGGTGGCTATCTAAAGAACTTTTACCTGAGTTAAGATTAAAAAAGGATGTGTACAAAAAATGGAAAGGGGGGGAAACCACCAAAGAGGAATTCAAACAAATAGCCAGCACGTGTAGACACAAAGTCAGAAAAGCTAAAGCACAGAATGAACTCAGGCTTGCTAGAGAGGTTAAAAGCAACAAAAAAGGCTTTTATGGGTATGTTCGTAGCAAAAGGAAGAACAAAGAAACAGTGGGGTCACTCAGAGGAGAAGATGGTGAAATGCAAACAGGGGACACAGAAAGGGCTGAACTCCTCAATGCCTTCTTTGCCTCAGTCTTCTCCGATAAAGAAAACAATGCCCGACCTGAAGAATTTGGAGCAAATGATTCAGCAGAGGAAACACAGCCCAGAATAACTAAGGAGATAGTACAAGAATACTTGGCTAGTTTAGATGTATTCAAGTCTCCAGGGCCAGATGAACTGCATCCAAGAGTATTAAAAGAACTGGCAGATGTGATCTCAGAACCACTGGCAGTCATCTTTGAGAATTCCTGGAGAACAGGCGAAGTCCCGGCAGACTGGAGGAGGGCAAATGTTGTCCCTATTTTCAAAAAGGGGAAAAGAGAGGACCCAAATAATTACCGCCCAGTCAGTCTGACATCAATACCAGGGAAGATTCTGGAGCAGATCATTAAGTAAACAGTCTGTGAGCACCTAGAAAGGAATGCTGTGATCACCAATAGTCAGCATGGATTTCTGAAGAACAAGTCATGTCAGACTAACCTGATCTCGTTTTTTGACAGAATTACAAGCCTGGTTGATGAAGGGAACGCAGTGGATGTAGCCTACCTTGATTTCAGCAAGGCATTTGACAAGGTGCCCCATGATATTCTTGTAAAGAAGCTGGTAAAATGCGGTCTTGACTATGCTACCACTCAGGGGATTTGTAACTGGCTGACTGACCGAACCCAAAGGGTGCTCATCAATGGTTCCTCTTCATCCTGGAGAAGAGTGACTAGTGGGGTGCCCCAGGGTTCTGTCTTGGGCCCGGTCTTATTCAACATCTTTATCAACGACTTGGATGATGGACTCAAGGGCATCCTGATCAAATTTGCAGATGACACCAAACTGGGAGGGGTGGCTAACACCCCAGAGGACAGGATCACACTTCAAAACGACCATGACAGATTAGAGAACTGGGCCAAAACAAACAAGATGAATTTTAACAGGGAGAAATGTAAAGTATTGCACTTGGGCAAAAAAAATGAGAGGCACAAACACAAGATGGGTGACACCTGGCTTGAGAGCAGTACATGTGAAAAGGATCTAGGAGTCTTGGTTGACCACAAACTTGACATGAGCCAACAGTGTGACGCGGCAGCTAAAAAAGCCAATGCAAATCTGGGCTGCATCAATAGGAGTATAGCATCTAGATCAAGGGAAGTAATAGTGCCACTGTATTCTGCTCTGGTCAGACCTCACCTGGAGTACTGTGTCCAGTTCTGGGCACCACAGTTCAAGAAGGACACTGACAAACTGGAACGTGTCCAGAGGATGGCAACCAAAATGGTCAAAGGCCTGGAAACGATGCCTTATGAGGAACGGCTAAGGGAGCTGGGCATGTTTAGCTGGAGAAGAGGAGGTTAAGGGGTGATATGATAGCCATGTTCAAATATATAAAAGGATGTCACATAGAGGAGGGAGAAAGGTTGTTTTCTGCTGCTCCAGAGAAGCGGACACGGAGCAATGGATCCAAACTACAAGAAAGAAGATTCCACCTAAACATTAGGAAGAACTTCCTGACAGTAAGAGCTGTTCGACAGTGGAATTTGCTGCCAAGGAGTGTGGTGGAGTCTCCTTCTTTGGAGGTCTTTAAGCAGAGGCTTGACAACCATATGTCAGGAGTGCTCTGATGGTGTTTCCTGCTTGGCAGGGGGTTGGACTCGATGGCCCTTGTGGTCTCTTCCAACTCTATGATTCTATGATTCTATGAAATAGGAACATCTGGGGTACTGGGCCAGGGACTTGATATATCTGGCCTCCCTCAAAATGGACTCCATCTCCATTTGCCAGACCAAGTGCAGAAGCTCTTGACTGTTCTGCCATCTTTCAACAGACCATCTGAATGGAACTTGCAGACTAGCGGTGATCTGTGAGGAGAGCTTGAGAACTTCTGTGGCATGTACTATTCCCTGCCCTTGGCTTAGTTATATCATCCTATGTGGAAGATTAAACAGAGGCAAGCATGATTCTCCTGAGCTGTCACTCTTAATAATTTAATCCCACTTTCTTGTGGTGTCGTAAACACGACGCAGCTCCTGTAAGTCTTCTTGTACTTTTTGTTGGACTCTGTGTACGGATCAACTCTGCACACACGCCAAGGCCAATGTCACTGCGTTTGGGGTGGGGACGGCAGGTCAAACATTTAGCACCTAGGCACGCACAGTGTGGAGCTATGTGGGAAAACAGCTCCTTCCCAAAATGTGGCGATCAAAGGAGGCATCTGAGTGAAACAGCAATATCTCCCAATGACTTTGAAACAGGTGCGGTTTATTTTTAGCTTTCTAAAGTGCTCCAATCAGATTTAGCCTCGCAGACAAATCCCATCGCTCTGCCTTCTCGGGAACAGAAGGGTGA
Source organism: Podarcis pityusensis (assembly GCF_964106645.2). NCBI lineage: Eukaryota > Metazoa > Chordata > Lepidosauria > Squamata > Lacertidae > Podarcis > Podarcis pityusensis. The sequence goes on along the minus strand of NC_138029.1, from coordinate 88,587,999 downwards.
AAACAGTGGAACCACATCGCTAGCCTTTGGCCAGAGAATTTGTTTTCCAGCTCGCGCTGCGCAGGTGGGGCAATTCTCTCATTACTTTTGACGTCATAGATCGTACTGTCAGGCTCTAAATTCTGAAGTCAAGATGCGTCCTGTTTTTCCTCTGCCGTCAAAGGGCTGCTTGTGAGGGTCGATTCAGAAGTGCTTATAATAATCATTCAGAAGGAGGTGGATTTATTGCTTGTATAGAGCACACTGCCAAATAAGAGAGCCTGGCCAAGGGGTTGATTTCAGGCCATTCCAAATAAATCTTTTATAGGGGATTAGGCACATTCATGGAGGACAAGGCTATCGGTGACTATTAGTCATGACGGCTTTGCATGCAACATACATCCAGGATCAGTCACCCTGTCTCTGAATCCCAATCACTGGGGAGGCAGCAGCAAGGCTGTTGCATTCCTGACCTCAGAGACACAGTTCTGACCATTTTAGATTCTCGTTTTTTAAGTGGGGATACCCTTATTAGATGGCAATGTGTTAATGCTTTACTTATTTCAAAATGTGATGATCCAGCATTGCTTCTGAGGGAACCTCCTGGTCATTTTGTAGACTGGGAGCCTGGATGTCTATGCCCCCCCCCAAAAAACCCTTCTCTGATGGCACCAGAGCATGCCTTGCTTCTAGACTTTCCATAGGCATCTGGCTTGCTGCTTTCCGAAACAGCTCAGTTGGAATGGCTCAGTTGGCACAGCATATGACTCTTAACCTAAGGGTCATGTGTTCAAGCCCCACCTTGGGCAAAATATGCCCATGCAGTCCCTTCCAACTCTATGATCTTATGATGCAGGGTTAGGTGAGAGCTGGACTATAAGGAAAGCTGATCCCTGAATAATTGATGCTTTTGAATTATGGTGCTGGAGGAGACTCTTGAGAGTCCCATGGACTGCAAGAAGATCAAACCTCTCCATTCTTAAGGAAATCAGCCCTGAGTGCTCACTGGAAGGACAGATCCTGAGAAGAGAAGACTCCCTGGAAAAGACCCGGATGTTGTGAAAGATGGAGGGCACAAGGAGAAGGGGACGACAGAGGACGAGATGGTTGGACAGTGTTCTCAAAGCTACAAACATGAGTCTGACCAAACTGCGGGTGGCAGTGGAAGACAGGAGTGCCTGGTGTGCTCTGGTCCATGGGGTCACGAAGAGTCGGACACGACTAAACGACTAAACAACAACAACAACAAGAAGGGTGGGGAAACTTTGCCTGAGGGCCACATGAGCCCTGGTGAGGGTCCCACTGTCGCCTGTGAGGCTGTTTCCCACCAAACCACACCCACCTGTCCCATACTTTGATAGGCTAGATGAGGGAATATAATTAACTATATTTTATCTCCCTACAGACTCACGTGTGTGGGTTAACAGACAAAAGGATAGGCTTACTGCTTGTGCTTAAAAGCATGAGGCTGAGCCAAGTTTAAATCCCATCTTAGGCAGTTTAATTGAAAGCATAGGAATTAGCTGTTGAGTTGATCTCCCCCTTTGTTACCCCATTTATCAAAGAAACAGGCTACAGACTGAAAAGTAAGTCTAAAATATATGGCTTATTCATAGTCAAACATTCCTCCTTAGCAGCAACAGCATTGAAAATAAATACAGGTAAAATACATGTGTTTACAGCAAAAAGGGGGAAAAAAAGGGAAAAAAGCTTCAGGCACATGCCTGGTGCTGAAGCAATAGGAGGCATGTCCTGGCTTAAGAGAGATAAAGGAAGAAGGAACAGGAAATACTTCTTTTGCTCTTTCCCTCCCAGGAGAGTAGGGGAAATGACATCACACAGAGCCTTTTCTACACATTACATTTCTATGGACTGAGTCTGCCTATCCGCAATACAGCTCTATGTTTCTAACCTCTTCACATGCTAACGAGCAAGAATATGCATTATTAGATTTGACTGTGTATCTCCCACAAACCTGACATCAAGTGTGGAGCAGGGAGAATTGGCTGATTGGCTGAACTGGATGTGAAGCAATTTCTCCATGGGGAAAATTGATTGTGCAACCAGTCCCTCTAGAAAGCAGGCCTGAGGTCACTGCAGATCCACTGACAGGTGGATAGGTGCAAGCCTGCTGAGCGGTGGTAGTTCAGAGCAGGGATTGTGGTCCTGGTGGTCATCAATTGGTGTCAATGTGATGTCAAGTGATTGACAGGGGAGCACCCGTACCCACCCGTACCCATGTTGAGCCAATGAGGGCTAGGAGAGATAATGACTTGGCCCTGTGGCCAGATCAGGCTCCCCACCTGCTGAGTTAATCATTGGTCTGATGCAGCAGGGCTCTTCTTAGAGGCATGGGACTGCTCTTCACAGCACAATATCAGAGAGTGCGTTCAGAAGTGGTCTCTAGTAGTACATGTGTCTCTGATGCCATCTACACATGTCTCATAATTAACTCTGTTCACCCAGTACTCACATGCTGCCAGATGTTACTGCAGCGCCTCTTATTGCAATAGCGGGGGAACCTCTCGTCTTCCAGGTGTTACTGGACTACAACTCACATCATCCCCCACCATCGGACATGCTGGCTGGGCTGATGGGAGCTGTAGTCCAACAAGAGCTGGTGGGGCACAGGCTCTCCATCACTACACAAAGAGCAGCGCCTGGTGAGGCTGTAGGGCAGAATTGTGAGGGCTGTTGGGTGGCAACTGAGAAGGAAGGGAAGCTTCCGAGCTTGCCTTTTGACATGGCTAGGCAGTGGTGGAGATGGGGGAGGTTCTGCTAATGGTGGCTGCTGAGTGGATCGTTGCTCCAGCACAGAGCAAGCTGCTGACCTCGGTCTGCTTCCAGTGCAGATCCTCCAAAACCTCATCCGTGCGCGACTGTTATTAACTATTACACTGAAGCTGTAATAGGGGCCGGGTTATGTCACCGGGAAGCGACCCAAGCAAACATTCCAACATCCTGACAAACCCTTCTGTATTTGTCATGACAAACGGGAAAATGTGCCGTCATATTTATAGCATAGCATCTCTCTGATCCCACCACAGAGGCAGATTTTCCTTTTGACATAGATTTCTATGTCAAGCTGGCGGTGGCAGACAGTAAATTAAAAGGGGGGGGGGAGGAATGACATTTTATACGATTCCTGCCATCCACGAGGCCTAAACTGATTTACAACGCGCCTCTCTCTAGGCACTGGCCTATAAATAGCCAGATTGCGTTCCGTTGCTTGTTTGCTCTCTGGTATTTTATTTTCCCTTTAAGCCCTAATCTTTCAAGATTCTTATCTAAACTCATCCCGATGAGGACCTAGCGTTATGAAACATACATAATTTCTTGCGTGCTTTCCTGGGAGTAAGCCCCAGGGAACAGCCAAGCCAGAGAGCCAGTGTAGTGTAGTGGTTAGAGTTTCAGGTTAGGACCTGGGAGACGGGGTTTGAATCCCCACATGGCCATGAAGCTCACTGGGTGACCTTGTCACTACCTCTCAGCCTAGCCTACATCACAGGGTTGCTGTTGAGGTGATTAAATGAGGGGAAGAACCATGTATGCCACCTTGAGCTCCGCTGAGAAAAAGGTTGGATAGAAATGAAATAAAGAAATAAGCTGAATGCGTAGATATGTACAGTGGTACCTCGGGTTAAGAACTTAATTCGTTCTGGAGGTCTGTTCTTAACCTGAAACTGTTCTTAACCTGAAGCACCACTTTAGCTAATGGGGCCTCCTGCTGCCGCCGCTGCAGAATTTCTGTTCTCATCTTGAAGCAAAGTTCTTAACCCGAAGTAATATTTCTGGGTTAGCAGAGTCTGTAACCTGAAGCGTATGTAACCTGAAGCGTATGTAACCCGAGGTACCACTGCATAGGACTGCACTGTTTGTAAACCTGCTGTGCTTTTGGCTTTTGGCTGTAGCTGCTCTCTGGCTCTTTATGTTTTTCAGTCCTCTGCAGATTTATTCATCGTGATTAATTTCCATCATTCCTCTTTAGGGCAGCCCTTTGGAATGGAGCAGGCTGGTGTGGGAGACATTTGAGAAGGCCATTCTCTGTGTCGATTTCATTCAGTCAGAAGCATGAGGATGCAGCCCCTCATTTTGTCCTCATGACGGGGCAGATGCTGGGGCCTGGAGTACCAGCTCTGTGGTGTACTGGAAAGGGTGAGAAGCTGTCTTGGGTGGTGCAGTGCAAATGCACTAATGGAGACAATCCAGTGTGCATTTTCACCACACCAGCCTCACCACAGTGATGGCAGTGATGGGATGCAGAGCCGCCTCGCCAACCACTACTTCTCCTCTCATTTGTGAAGCTAAAGATGTATCCCAGGCAAGTTCTGGGAAACAGAGATGTAGCTCACCTAGCTTCTGTAGCTGGGATAACTGGGCAAGCTAAGGGTCCTGAATCAAGCATAAACATGCCACATTGGGGTTCTTGAATTTCACCAACTTCACCAGTCCTGCTAAAGAGCTTCTGGAAATCCAAGGTCTGACACAACACCAGGGTAAAGTCTTGCCCTGAATTCACGCTGCTTGCTGCATCTATGAACCAATGAGAACCAATGACATTCTTCTGGTGGTGCGCAGGGAATTCAATGAACTTCCAGGAATCCTGCAGCAAAGGCTGGTTTCTGAGCAACTGAAAGCTTTTGGCTGCCCTTGTACAGGCACTGTTTGAATTCTTTGGGCAAAAGTTTGTGTTTCTAGGTTCCAGAGTTGTCCTGTGTTTTGGATTCCTTTGGATTAATGCAAACATCTTGTATCGGCCTTGGAGTGAGATCACAGGGTTGCTGATTCCCCATCATCCTACTTCAGTAAACACGAGCTTTGGTTAAGAAGAGCAGAAGTCGCAAGAGACCAATTTCACATGAAGGTGTTTTTTTCTTCTCCCACTGTCTCTGGCGCCGAAATGAATACCAAGGCCTTGATATGGGCTGCAAAATTAATCAAAATAAATAAAGCTGAGTCTTGCCAAGATTAGCCAGAATGGGTTATCTCAGTACCGTGTCCTCCACATGTGAACACTGCTCCTTCTTCTTTAGAAATTAAACTGTAGCTGAGTGGTAGAGCATCTGCCTTGCATGCAGAAAGACGCGGGTTCAATCCCAGGTGTGTCCAGACAGAGCTTGGGCATATTCCTGTCTAAAACCCTGGTAAACCACTGCAATCAGACTAGACAATACTGAGCTAGATGGGCCAATAGTCTGACTCGATAGAAGGCAGTTTCCTATGTTCTAGCTTGACAGTCCCCAGGTTTATGTTGGCACATGGCAGCAATTTAAAAAAAAAAGGAATAGGTATCGGAAGGCAGCAGGCAGGGAGAGTGAAGGGCACCATGGAGCAAGTCTCTATCATTAATTTATTCAGCAAAATGACTGAGGTAACATTATGGTTGGGGCCTTAAATACAAGGGCTATCCTTCATCTATGGCCATATCTAAACAGGGGCAGCAGAGAGAGTTTAGGGAGCACTGAGCCCAACAACAGTAGAGATTCAGGAGGGTGATGGACATATGAGGCCAGAAAAATAAGACCTTTGCGGAAGACTGTGCCTGACAGTTTCTATGCTGCTATGGACGTTTGGCTCAGCACACCAACACTTGATATTTGGCAAGTCTAGAAGTACCAGATGAGAGAAGAAAAGCTCCAAGAGATAAACCAGGCCTTCCCATGCCCATAGTTCAGTAGCGTGTTTTGCATGCACAGGGTCAGAGGTTCAAACCCCACCAACATTATGGGTTAAAAGGACCTCTGAGACCCCATAGAGACAGGTCAGGCAAGGAAAACCAGGGGTGGGGAACTGGTGGCTTTCCAGGTGTGGTGGGATTACAACTCATCCAACCATCGTGTTGGCTGGGGTTGATGGAGTTGGAGTTCAAAACATCTGACGTGTATCACTTTGAGGAAGGCTGTCTTTTCTTCCTGGCCATTTTAGTACATCATTCGTTTTTTGAAGTGGCTGTCACTGGAATTTAAAACCCTCTATGCTAGGCTTCCTCAACCTTGGCCCTCCAGATGTTTTTGGCCTACAACTTCCATGATCCCTAGCTAACAGGACCAGTGGTCAGGGATGATGGAAATTGTAGTCTCAAAACATCTGGAGGGCTGAGGTTGAGGAAGTCTGCTCTATGCCATCCGACTCGAGTCCAGCCTTAGGAACAATTCCAGGAAAAAACAGTTTTATCTTTGTCTTGTTGACATTTATTTAACACCAGCACAACTACAAGACACCTTCAAGAAATGTTCAACATAATTTGTTTTTCAGAGGGAGCTCTTGATCCTTGCTGAGTCCAGAGAATACTTTATTTCCATGCAGTGGTGTTGTTTTCCAGCGGATTTTGTCAATGGAAAAAAATTAACCAAAAGAACTCACTGTGAGAAATATTGAGTCCTGCAAAGGGGATTTGAAGAGATTTGGGAGCTTTAGAGTCCTTTCCCCACCTTCTCTTGATTTAGAGGAGAGAAGGGTTTGCTTTGTTTTGTTTACTTTGCAAATAAATATATCCCCATGCTAAGCTCACAAAGGACATGGAATTCTGCTAAAGGTAGAGGTAAAAGCTGAAATTACGTGCTGAAGCTTGAAATGAAGATGTTGCAATATAGACACCAACTTAGATGGCTTTAAGGGGGATTAGGCAAATACAGTGAGGTGCAGGATATAGTACCTCCAGGAACAGAATCAGTGTGCTTCTCAATTCTAGTCACTGATGAACAACAGCAAGGGTAGCCATGTGCCTGACTTTAGAGCAGGGCTTCCCAAACCTGAGTCTCCAGCTACTGTTGGACTACAACTCTCATCATCCCTAGCTAGCAGGACCAGTGGTCAGGGATGATGGGAATTGTAGTCCAAAAACAGCTGGAGGCCCAAGTTTGGGAAACCCTGCTTTAGAGGATAGGCCTCTGTTTGAAGGAGTCTTCTGCTTGAAGGATTCTCCAGTCCAAAGGCAAAGAAAAGGGAGACCAGAGGCTTTGAAACTGCCCATCAACAGCACATGGAGATTAGGTTGAGCAGGCACACACAGGTCAGCTGTCACAGTCTTTCTCACTATGGTGAGTACCATCTTGCCATTTTGTTTCTGGTGGCCCAGTTGCTGGGAGTGTGCTCATTTCCAGTAATTAATTGCATGCTGAAGTCATTATGAATTGAAATTCACTCCATTTAGGAGGACCTATTCTCTCAGTCATCATATGGGGGATTACCTTGGAGAGTGCAATCACAGTCATACATCGGGCTTGGGGGTTTCTTAAAAACAAATTAGGTACCCCCTGCCCATACGGGCCAGTCTTGACAGACTCTAGGGTTGTGCGCTCATCTCACTCTATAGGCCGGGAGCCAGCGCTGTCCGCAGACACTTCCAGGTCACGTGGGCAGCGTGACAAGCTGCATCTGGCGAGCCAGCGCAGCACACGGAACGCCGTTTACCTTCCTGCTGGTAAGCGATCCCTATTTATCTACTTGCACCCAGGGGTGCTTTCGAACTGCCAGGTTGGCAAGCGCTGGGACCGAATGACGGGAGCGCACCCCGCCACGGGGATTCGAACCGCCGACCATGCGATCGGCAAGTCCTAGGCCCTGAGGTTTTACCCACAGCGCCACCCGCGTCCCTTAAAAAACAAATTAATATGTACAAAAAGCCCTGCTGGATCAGGCCCATCCAGTCCAGTATCCTTCTATCACAGTGGCCAGGCAGATACCTACAGGGAGCACAGAAGCAGGACCTGAGCACAAGAGCACTTTCCCGTCTTGCAGTTTCCAACAATTGCATATTCATCAGGGTTTGGAGCCACACAGTTGCACAAGACCTGTTTATCACACTTTGGTAAGTCTTTGTTAGGGAAATATCACTCTTGTACAAGACCTCCATGTTAAAAATGGAAAACAAATATGAAATATACTCGGAGTCAAGAGTGGATTTCATGCTCTTTATTCAGCTCATAGTGGTGAGGAGGAATGGAAGTTCCCCCAGAATGTCTGCTTTATATACATTATTTACACAATGGCCCCACGTGATTGGCTAATTCCGGGATTCACCTGTAGGCCAATCAGGTTGCGGATTCACTTCCACCTGGAGCTGGATTGGGTGAATCCTGTGGACCAATCAGACTGCTGCATTCTGGATCCTATTGTTCTAGGGCCAATCAGACTGCTGCATTCTGAATCCTATTCAACTCAGCACATAACAAAATAGAAATGGGAATTGCCCCCCACCTTCTGTTTTGCACATCCTGAAACACAATAACTGGAAGGCTGGTAACATTTGCTCTGAGTTGTTGGTTTTTTTTAGGTGTGTGCATACAGGAACAGAAATACCCATGTGCATGCCCAGAATAAAACAAAACAAAAATGTCAGTGGAGGGTAGGGGAGGAGCGATTGAGGGGTACAACAGCAAAAGACCCACCACCTTCCAGATACATTCTGACAAGCTTCACCCATTGGTGTGGACAGCAAGTGTCAGAATAGCAAGGAATGACTTAAACTACTAGGAAGGTGTGGAAGTGAATGTGCCAAAAATGCACACAGAGAAAAAATATGGATGTGATTTAAGGTCACTTTCAGCAAACACCCATTTAAATGATTCTGAAGGTAACCCCAAATCTAAGGACACCTGCCTGAGGAAATCCTACTGGCATTAGTCTAATGGCTCATTCAGCCTTGTTGGGGAAGCAATTTAAAATGTGCGACAGCTCTCTGTGCTAACATAGCTCAGGGGCATGCTATCTAATCTGTGTAGGCATTGTAATCTGCAGAGAGAGTTCCACTGCATGCGCAAATGTGTCCAGTGTTTCAAAGCAACTGAGTACAGTTTCATTTCTTAATAGGGGTGAGCAGATAGTCTTCGGACTACGCTAACTCCTCTAAGGAGTTGTCACTGATGAGGCAAATTTCATTTAAGAAAGGATTCCTTGATCCTGCAGGGTAGCTAAAGGAAAGTCTGCATGCTAGTGAGAAGAACTGAGATTTGGCACCACCTGCTGTTCTTTACAAAGCCTGTTTGGAATTTTGTTCTGCAGAAAGTTTGCACTGCAAGGAACTGCAGATCATACAGACTGTGGTTCGCATGATCTACAACGCATTTGGATCTGACCACCTGCTTGTTTATCAGCGGAAGCAGGAGGAGGTCTGGCCTGCGAGCGCTCCAACTGAAGAACAGCCTTTACCAAAGGTGTCATGAAGACACTCGAACTCAGGACGAAAGGGAGAAACGTGCTAAGAGGAAGGCAAGCTTGGCAAACCCTCACCATAATATAATAATAATAATAATAATAATAATTTTTTATTTATACCCCGCCCTTCCCTGTTCAAGAACCGGGCTCAGGGCAGCTAACAACAAATTTAAAACAATTGTAAAAGCAGCATAAAATACAGTCTAAAAACATGAATAACAACAAAATTCAAAGTTCAGAAATCAATTTAGGGGTAATCCATCTAATAAGCAGGGCTAGCTGGCTAAATTAGTCCTACTTGGGCCAGCGAGGAGGCCAAGGAAGAATTAGCTGTGGGGTCTCAGAGCAGGTAATCTTCATAAAAGGTGAGGGGGAGGGAAGAGAAGGGAAATAAAAGATCAGGCTGAATTCAAATTAAAGGGCAGGTGGAATAACTCTGTCTTAAAAGCCTACCGGAAGGAGGTCAAATCCTGAAGGGCCCTAGTCTCATGGGACAGAGCATTCCACCAGGTCAGAGCCATCACTAAAAAGGCCCTGGCCCTGGTGGAGGACAGTCTGACTTCCTTGGGGCCCAGGACTTCTAAACTATGGTTATTCATGGACCTTAAGGTCCTCTGCGGGGCATACCAGGAGAGGCGGTCCCGTAAATACGAGGGCCCTAAGCCACCATGATCAACTCCCACCTGGAAACCTATGTCTCCACTGTGGAAGTATGTGTGGATCCAGAATTGGCCTCCATAGTCACTTACAGACTCACTGTTAAAACCATATTTATGGGAGACAATCTTCCTCAGCTACGAGTGATCACCAAAGAAGAAGAAGAATCCCAGGGGCTTGTCTCTACTGCTTCGCATTTCAATTAAGATGCCGACCACTTGCACATCTCCCCTCCCCCCTCAAGGTCGCACCTTGGCATAACATTTGCACAGGCTATTAGATGCAAATTTAGAAATAATTACTATTATTTAAATAGAAATATACCAAATAACCTGGGCCTCCCCAGTCCTAGTTGTCTGCTTTGGGTGACAATGGAGGAGTGTGCCTTTTGGGGGTGAAGTCAAACTTTTGGAAGGTTGCAGCTCCTACTGTGGCTATAGATACCAATACGGGAGGGACATGTTTTGTTGCAGCTGGGGCAGATGAAGTTGTGGGCAAACTAGCAGTTGTGTGGCTGCAGATGCATTATTTCTTCTCTCCGCACTCCTCCCAGCACTCATTCCTCCTCTGGTTACTACTATGGATGCTCAACCTTACAGATTGCCTCCAGGCATTGTGGTCGTCTGCAAGGGATTCCCACATGGCAGGGTTAATGTTGCCAGCCTTCATGTCACATTTGCCAGACATCTTTGGTCTGTCATTCCCATAAGTCGTTCATGGGTATGGCCATTCATACTGATGTTCATCACCATCTGAGTTACAAGAGATCAGGGATTCTAACAGCCTAATCAAGGATGCGGGTGGTGCTGTGGTGTAAACCACTGAACCTAGGGCTTGCCGATTGGAAGGTCGGTGGTTTGAATCCCCGAAACGGGGTGAGCTCCTGTTGTTTGGTCCCAGCTCCTGCCAACCCAGCAGTTCAAAAGCACACTAGTGCAAGTAGATAAATAGGTACTGCGCCGGCAGGAAGGTAAACAGTGTTTCCGTGCACTGCTCTGGTTTCGCCAGAAGCGGCTTAGTCATGCTGGCCACATGACCTGGAAAAACTGTCTGTGGACAAATGTCGGCTCCCTCGGCCAGTAAAGCAAAATGAGCACTGCAACCCCAGAGTCGTTCACGACTGGACTTAACTGTCAGGTGTCCTTTACTTTTTTTAAAAAAAATCAAGGATGTAGGATGCGGCAAGCCCAATCGTGGTTGCTTTTGTAATTGGGAGCCAGAAATCCTTGCCAATATATTTCCAGCCGCCAGTGATCACTCAGCAGATCCCAACCTGTCTTTTTTCAAACTCTGCACTCCATCCTAGAACACACCCTAGAATCATCTCAATATGCAGGAGTTTTTAGAAGACCCACTGCAATTCTTCCAGATGCAAAAGGTCCCCTGTTCACAGAACGTTTGAAAAGCACTGGTCTAAGGGGCAAACTAGGGAGAGTTGCCATTCACACAATGAGCAATTGCACAAATGGCTTTTCTAAAAGTAAATTGCAGCTATAGCTCCCCCCCCCCATCTAGATAGGTGCTTTAACACTTTATGCTCTACAGTGGGCCCTGTCTCCCTATGCCAGGGTCCTGATCCAAATGGTGCCCCAACCTGCAGTTGACATTTAAAAAACCATCCCTGCAACTGATCGTTGTGTGCATGGTATCTTGTCTAGTTTGGCCCTAAACCAGCATCAAAGCTACATGTTTTATTGTTTTTAAAACTGTCAGAAACAATAAGAGAGCATAAAAATCAGTATAAGCCACTAAATCCTTTCCTAGTCATTAACAGTGCAATCGTATACATGTCTACTCTGAAGTAAACCCCATTGCATTCAGTGGAACTTAGTCCCAGGTAAGTGCGTATAGTCTTGTAGCTTAAGTCATCTACCCTCCACCTAAATCACCTAAACCAGCTGGCCCAATCTAGGCTGTGAAGAACCACATGTGCAATTCCTAGCTGCCTTTCTGAGGACACCCATCAGTTCTGCCCTGTGTTATTTCCATTGCCTTTGGCATCACATTTGCTTCCTCGCATTCCAGTTGCACCATGTTTCCTTGATAGCTTCCATGTCAGAGATAAATGAGACATGGAAGGGGGGGCGGTGTTGGGATGGGGGGAGAGAAAAAGGAACACCAGGCCACCGGAGAAGAATTTATACAGTTGGGTTTGTATAAATTAAGCAGGCCCGTGAAAGTCAAAAGTTCACTGAGGCTTGTTGTGAGATGAGTTCCTCCTTCCATCAGCTCACTCAACCTGCCTAGGACAGAGAAGCAAAAGCAAGCAATTAACAGATGTAAATTCACAAATTGCAAGAGCATCCAGTCTGGAAATGTAAGGAAAGAAGAAGAAGATCAGGTCTGATTGCAATGACTTGCATACCTTTATATTGATATATATATATTGCTTAATTATTTCTATTTCTAAGCAACGTTCATAAAAACAATCCTCAGGAAACGAGACAATAAAGCAATAAAAAACTTTCCGAAAAGCTGAACACGGCCTTCAAATGTTTGCTGCAACTTTACTGAGGGAACAGGTTGGTTCCACCACATTTCCTATGCCTTTTGACTTTTGGAAGTAAGCATAGCATGCCTAATTTATGATGTCCCCCTGTGACAAAGACAAAAAGGTGGCATTTGGTCATTTTGGCACCATCGATTGCTGAAGACGCATGCTGTGATGTTGTTCAATTGACCTTTTGCTTTGAGGGAAATCTCTGTTCATGGGAAGCCACAGTCGAGTTTCATAGGGTGCCTGCAGATGCAGTTGTTACCCTGGGGCCAAAAACCAACAGCTTATCTCAGAAATCACCATTTCTTTGTAGTAGATGCCCATTTGATGCAGTTTCTTTTTGCTGCATCTATTTCTGCTTGTGTATTCCCAGAAAGTAAGTGGCCTCCTTCTTTCCCCCAGGTCCAGAAAGATCAGATATTAGTAACCAAACTATGCATTTTAAAAGTTGGAAAATATGTGCAAAGGAAAATATATTCCATAAAGCACCAGAGGGGAAAGCTAATATGGACAATGATTTTCTGACATGGGCATTGTGAGAAAATGGCATTTAATGGTAGGGCAGTGATATATGACGGTTATTTGTTTGTTTGCTTGCGTGCCTGAAGTATAGGACAGAGACAGGGAACATTTTTCATTTCCTTGTGGGATATACCTTATGGAGGGGGGGGTCCCATGTCAGTGGTGGACGGGACCAGAGGCAAAAGTGAGTGGGGCAATGTAGTCGTGGGCAACTTACCCCCTCTAGGGGTGACACCTCAATGCCTTCCATATGCTCTGCATCACGAAGATTTGGGACACCACAAACAAAGATGTGCTCTCCCAAGTCCACATTCCTGGCATGTTCGCACTCCTGTCTCAGCGATGTCTATGCTGGCTAGGTCATGTCCACAGAATGGAAGATGACAGGATCCCCAAGAGATCCTATGGGGAGCTGACTTCAGACACCAGGCCTGTTGGTGCCTGGAAGAAACTGACCGTGGAAGAAATCCATCCTTTGGACAATTTGTCACCTGCCTCCCAAAAGGCCTGTCCACTTCCCCATTCCCCTTGCCCACAGCCACCACAGCCTTTTGACAAACAAATCCCGTTATGCAACCAAAGCAAATTTATGCTTTGGCATGGTGGTAGACAGTCAGGGAGACAGGCAGGTAATTGGGTGCTGAATGAAAGCAGCCTTCCTTGCCGTGTGGATTTCCACAGAAACCAGTGATTCAAAGGGCGAGTCCACTGGTTTCCTAGAAAAATGGAACATTGGGCAGATTGCCACAACAAGGTTACCGTGACATCCCACTGCTGAATCTTTGTGGGCAACCCGCCACCAGGGTGCGTGCAAGAGAGAAATGGGAAGCATTGTTGTTTGCTTAACTTGTTATTGCATTTTCTCCATTAGCAGCCCACTCTAGTCTAGACTTTGGCAGGGAGAGAAAGAGCTACCTTTTGCCCTCCCCACTTCCTGGGCTGCTCAGCCTTGTTTTGCCTGCTATGAAAATGTGCATGTTAACTGCAGCCACACTCAGGGCCAGCTGAAACTCCTGCGTTCCTTAGCTGGCAACAGTAGGACCATGTGATGCCTGGATGCATGTGGGAAGGAGCCACCTCTATATGTGGAGCTTTTGCGTCACTGCGGCAGTTCACACATTCTCCAGGTGATGAGGAATCAAGCCACAGCCAACACATATCTCTGCATGGCTGCCACCAGCCACTCCCGTGGAATATCTCCAAATCTTCAAATTACACTCCAGCTTTATAAGCAGCTGTCAGCCTGGAGTCGAGATCCTCCCCTCCCCTGCTGGCCCGAATAACGTTACAGCAAATGGCAGCATATTCACCATGCGGCTGGCAATCTGCGGCATTAGCCACATGGCTAAAGCAAGGCGGATCACATTGCTATGGTGCTTGAAATGTCTGGCACATTAGAAAAACAGCAGCCAGGAGGTGAGATCACGGGAGCTTAGAGTGTCTACGGGGAGTGAAGTCAATGGATCAAATTGATCTACTGACAGCGGATGGTTGGTAACAGAAGTGCCCTTCCCTGTTTTCGTCAGTGGGCTCTGAGCCCAGGAGGAGTTTTAGGAACCTGAGATGAGACCTCTTTTCAAGAGGCCAGCCTCGTACCATAAATTACCTAAAATCTCCTCCCCTGCCTATGTGTTGTCTTGGGTTTCAGTAACATCATTGACCTTTGGAGGTGTCAAATCTGAAGCAGAGGAGCCTGAAAGGGGGGCACAGAGTGGCAGAACTTTAAGCACTTCTTGAATGTGTTAGGACCGTTGTAATGGAGCATTTCAAGTGAAAAGTATTTCTTTAAAATGACAAGAAGTCAGCTGGGTGGGTGGGTGAGAGAGAATGAGGACTGCATCTATGTGAGAGAGAGCAAGGGCAAGTGTAAGGAAGGAGTGGGCAGAAATTCAATTAAGTTTTCATTGAGCTTACCTAAATGACACTTCCCCAAAACAGTACATGAACTGGAACTCAATGATCTTTTGAAATTTGCATTCCTTAGAATTTTGCGATGCAGTTTTCCGGCCAAGTGCAAAAAATAAATAAAAATGCATCTACTGAGGTAGAGTGAGCATTAAATCATATATATTCATGAAATTAGATCAGATGCATTATATTACAGGAGACTGCTTTGCAAAAAGGTGTTAGGCAAAGCTTCATATAAATATGTGTAGAGTAGGAAGAATTCATAATAAAATGCTGGCAAATTTTTACATGGATTTTGTTTTATTTGTCGCAAACTAATATGGAAATGTGGAAAACTGAAATGGGCAGATTCACTCATCCTTAAAGAGAGAGCAGGAGGGGATCAGAATGGGGTGATGGGATGTGTATATGTGTGAATGGGGTGCACATGTACGCATGTGTGAAAACCCTTTCTTTGGAATTTGACCCTGTTCACCACCAGTACACAGCTCCAGACCATAGGTTTCTGCACTTATGCTTTATCCCATGCCTGATATTGCAACAATCTACCTTCCGTGTTTTTTCCTACAAAGCTGGTTGCTGCAATATGTATCTCTCAGTTAGATATATCAGTGAGGGGGGAACTGTTCTAGCCCAAAACCTCAGGAGAGCACCAGGTTTGCAAAGACTGATCTAAGCTGTCTATCTGTTTGATAAGGGTGAACCATGGTGCCACATCTTCTAGATCAGGCAAAAATGCTCATCTTTTATTCAACAAGAGGGGAAAGGATGCTAGATTATGCAGTCAGAGATCTGTCTTGTCTCTCAGCTTGGCAGGCTTGGGGGCACGTGAGCAGCCACTTGCCACCTGGAGGCAGGTCCGTGCTGGCTACTAAATGTCCACTGGGAGAAGCTGGGGTTTTTTTGCTGGATGGAGCAATCAATCTGTAAAGCAGGGGAGGAAACTGGCCTCCAATCAGTGGCCATCCTGCTCTTTCTCTTTGCAGCTTCAGGCACAGATGGATTCTGCACAGCGGTGAAGTGAGGTCATTTTACGTCCCCATTCACTGTCCACTCGCTGCACTTCCAGTGCTGGGTTTTGAATCTGTCTTCACACCGACTGCTATCCAAAATGCATTTGCACCCTGTACTTTGGTATAAGATGCTATGGTTTCTCAAACCAGTTTTGCACTAATTGGAGCGCCTTTGCAGACATCTCCACCCCATCAGCACCCCCTGGTGTATAAGCAAACAGAAACGAATTGAAATTGTGCTGATGTCTAGCCCGCCCTTCCTCCCGAAGGATGGGAGATGGGAAAAACTGAACCTGAACATAGCTGAAATATCTGCAGTTGGCACTCAGCGGGCGTTGTGACGAATGTGCATGTATTTCTATTTCTGAACTCCTTCACCCTTTCTTGGTCACACAGGTTTATGTCCTCTAATAGCTGCTAGATGCACTGCTACACCTGGAAACGTACCATAGAATCACAGAATTGTAGAGTTGGAAGGGACCCCAATGGCCATCTCGTCCAACTCCCTGCAACACAGAGATCTCAACTAGATCACACATGGCAGGTGGCCACCCAACCTCTGCTTTAACACCTCCAAGGAAGGAGAGTCCACCATTTTCCAAGGGAGTCTGTTCCACTGTCAAATAGCTCTTGCTGGCAGAGAAGTTCTTCCTAGTCAAAATCTCCTTGTTCACTGTGAAGGCCAGAAGCACTTTTCATCCTTCACTTCAAGGGAGATGGAAGCAACCCTCATTATCTTTACAACCCTGAAGCTACATTGCCATGATACGCTTCATGCAAGTTTGCCCATGACGGCCATTTAGGAAGCTCAGTTGGAGCACAATGTGATTGTCCACATTCCTGATAGGGAATCAGATTTCAGGAGTGCTTTAGAATGCTCTCCTGCATCTGCACTGCATCTCTCCCCCACAGGCATGGAAAAGCCAAACCTGGGCTCCATTGGCAGATGCCAATAGGAAGCTTGAAAGCAGGACCTTGAGCACCACAGTACTCTCTCCCTGCTTATGAGGCCCAGAAACAGGCATTTGTAGGAATACTGCCTCCAACAGTGAAAGCAGAACAGAGTCACAGCCTGACACGTTTAGCTCAGGGAAGAAATTCTTCTGTCTATCCTGAATCTTTCAACATTTCAGCTTTATTGCATGTTCCTGAATTCTAGCATTGCAGGAGGAAAGCGTTTCTCCGGCTACTCTCCCCACACCAGGCATAATTTTACGTGCTTCTATCATGTTACATCTTCCTAAATGTTCTAAGCTTTCCTCATTTAGCATATAGATGTAGTGTTGGCAAGCTTTAGGGAAGTTTTTAATATTTGATGAATTATTGTATTTTAGTATTTTGTTGGAAGCCGCCCAGAGCGGCTGGGGAAGCCCAACCAGATGGGCAGGGTATAAATAATAAATTATTATAATAATAATATTATTATTATTGGCAGGGCTTTTCCCCCCCAGCCTGACCTCACTGGAACCCAGTTCCATTTTCCTCTCAGGTGGGTGCCGTTGCCATTCTAAGAGAACGAGGGAGGCATTCACGGTGAGTTCTGGCACCTCTTTTTCTAGAAAAATAGTGCTGCGCATCAGTAATTGTGATGTATTTTTACTGGGCCAGTCCAAGTCTGCAGAAGGGTATTCAAGAATAACTAGGAAGCCAGGCCTACCCATTCATCAGAGTCCAGTCCATGGTATGGTAGCTCCATGAGCCCCTCTCCCGACACAGACTCTAAGTCTGTTTTTGCTCTTGCTGTCATTTCTGGTAGCTCCCTGGCATGTGCTGACAGCAATACACGCATGGTTCTTCTGCAGATTTCTGTTGCCAGGGCAACCACCCTCCCATAATGTCGGAGCTGATACATGTGAGCGTTTATCTCGCAAACAGCAACAGATTGGTGTCATACACAGTCTCCCTCCCATTCCTGGCTCACAGAAGCAGTGGAAGAGCTCCAAACAGCCTACGCGGTTACATAAAGTTTCACCCCAGTTCCCTTAAAGGCACAGCCTACGTGCCTCTCAAGCAGTCGCTCTGCCCTCCCAGGGGGGCCATCTGTTGTGTGGGCAGCCGCACATTCAGCAGCTGGCACAAAAGAGATTGATGGGTTCTGTGTGTTTTTTCCCCTCTCTCTGATTTATAATCCCAACTTTAACCTGCAAATCCTTCTGCAGCTCTCTTGAGCACAGTTTGGATGCCAAGCCATCGCTTTCTTCAACTCGGGAGAGCCTCCCACTGTTCCAGGGAACTGCAGGGGGGGAAATCATCGCCTGTGCTGGCTCTCAGCTCCTCCAGCCCATTCCAAGTCAGCTGTCCTCGTGTGGCAAAAGGTGCGTCTGGCACAAAGCAGTGTGCTCTCAAAAGCACCTACGCATTTTGGATGGGCTTGGCAGCTCAGCATTGTTTCTAGGAACAAATCATGCGCAGCTTTCATGCTTCCCCTTCCACAGAAGGAATAAAGGGGGGAACAGGATCGTGCCCACTGGCCATACTGATGATGCCAGTGCATATGACAGTCTTTCACATGCCTCCAAACACACACACAATGGCCACATACAGTATAGGATGCTAGTGAGAAAGGTCTGCACCCTCACGACAGGAATCTGACAAGTCATAGAATTGTAGAGTTGAAAGGAATCCCAAGGATCATCTAGTTTAGCGGTTCTCAACCTGTGGGTCCCCAGATGTTGTTGAACTACAACTCCCATCACCCCTAGCTAGCAAGGCCAGAGCTCAGGGATGATGGAAGTTGTAGTCCAACAACCTGGCGACCCACAGGTTGAGAACCGCTGATCTAGTTCAATGCTCTGCAATATAGCAATGTCAACTAAATCATCCATGACAGATGGCCATCTAACCAGTGCTTAGTCAGAATCTCTTTTCTTGTAACTTGAAGCCATTGGTTTGGGTCAAAGTCTCCATAGCAGGAGAAAAGAAGCTTGCTCCATCTTCCACATGACAGCCCTTCAGATATTTGAAGATGGCTATCATATCTCCTCCCAGTCTTCTCTTTTCCATGGTAAATGAACCTATCTCCCTCAACCATCCCTCATAAGGCTTGATTTCCAGACCCTTGATCATCTCAGTTGCCCTTCTTTGCACACCTTCCAGCTTGTCAACATGCTTCCTAAATTGTGGTGCTCAGAACTGGACACAGTAGTCCTGGTATAGTAGTACTATTACTTCCCTTGATCAGGATACTATACTTCTGTTGATGAAACCTTTTTTTTTCTTTTCTGCTGCTGCCTCACATTGTGGAGCTTGTGGTCCCCTAAGACCCTTGATCCTTTTCACATGTACTACTGGTAAGCCAGGTGTTCCCCATCTTATATTTGCGCAACTGGTTCTTCCTGCCTAAGAGCAGAACCTGACATTTGTCCCTATTGGAATTCATTTTGTTAGTTTGGGCCCAGTTCTCCAATCTGTTGAGGTCATCTCGAATCCTGATTCTGTCTTCTGTGGCACCGGGTACCTGTCCCAGCTTGGTGTCATCTGCAAATTTGATGAGTCCATTGTTCGTGCTCACCTGTGTGCCCACAGGTGTGCATTTAGGGAAGTTTTTAATGTTTGAGCTTTTATTGTGTTTTTAATGTTCTGTTGGGAGCCACCCAGAGTGGCTGGGGAAACCCAGCCAGATGGGCATGGTATAAACAATATATGATTATGATTATGATTAATAGGGCCCTTTCTCACTAACTCCAAATGTGTGACTGCGGGGGGGGGGAGGTGCAAGCACAACAGCATCATGGTTGTGTGATGAGCAGACACAGGTCCACCTCATCTCGTGACATCACTGAACACATGGAACAGAATGTGTAAATATCCCTAAAGTGTATCCCTTTTGTGCTTACTGTCCAGTGGGGGGTTTTACGCTAGAGGAGCAGTTGCTGTGTGTGTTCATGTGTGTAGGGTGTGTGTGTGTGCATAGCAAGCCTTCCACTCCAACCCACAACACTGCCAGCTTGGCATGAGTTTCAAAGATGCGCTGCTTGCCTCTCTGCAATTGCTGATGGCTATTCAAGTAGAAGTATTCTATCTATCTATCTATCTATCTATCTATCTATCTATCTATCATCTATCTATCTATCTAATTTCATTTATCTACATTACAACAATTATTTAACCATCATTTTAACATTTTCAGTTTCAACTCCCTTCTCTTTCTGTGGTTCCTTACATTTATTTTCATCCTTTCCTACATACTTCAAATTGCCTTAACTTATTATTTTAATTGTCTGTTCTCATATATATCTCATATATATTTTTAAAACTGCAGGTTTTTACCATAATCCTGCCAATGTCTTGATCTGTTTACAATTTGTTTGTAAATACTCAATAAAACACTTCCATTCCTTTCTAAAAAGATTGTTGTCTTGATTTCTTATTCTTCCAGTAAGTTTCACCATTTCTGCATACTCCATTAGTTTCTGCACCCAATCTTCTTTCACCGGGACCTCTTCATCCTTCCACTTTTGGGCAAATAACGTTCCTGCAGCTGTAGTCGCATACATGAATAAATTTCTCTACTCTTTATGTAGTTCTCATCCTATAATTCCCAAGAGAAAAGCTTCTGGGTTGTTTTTTTTTTACGAATGTTATCTTAAATATCTTTTTTACTTCATTATACATCATTTCCTAGTAAGCTTTAACCTTATTACAAGACCACCACATGTGAAAAAGGTGCTTTCTTTCTCCTTAAATTTCCAACACTTATTCAACTTTGATTTATACATTTTTGCCAATCTACTAGATCTTAGGTACCATCTATATAGCATTTTCATATAATTTTCTCTTAAACCATAAAATGCTGTAAATTTTACTTCCGTATTCCATAACCGTTCCCATGCTTCCATGTCTATGTTATAACCAATATCTATTGCCCAGTGTATCATTGAAGATTTCACTTGTTCATCCTTTGTCTCCCATTCCAAAAACATCTTGTATATTTTACACATCACTTTAACATTACAATTAAACAGGTCTCTCTCTAATTGTGATAGTTGTTCCCCAAACCCCCATTTCATATCCTTTTTAAATATTTCATTAAAATGATGATATTGTAACAATGTAGTTAACATTCCTGGTAAATCCTTAAACTCTTTTAGCTTAAATTCTCCACCCTCCTCTCTTAGCAAATTTCTATAAGCCTTTGCTCGGCTGGTCATCAGCTGGCAACCTAGTGACTGAATTCATGGATGCCTGACAGGGCCAACTTGGCACTGTTGAAGCAGTTAAAACTCAGCCCAGTGTAGGGTTTCCCCACAACTAGGGACGGGGGAGAAATATGGTTCGGTTCACACTGTAATGCAAACTTCACCTAATTTGCACTTACTAAAAATAATAGTGGTCCTCTGAATTTCACACTTCTGTGAATTTTGTAATGCAGTTCTTCATGTGTATGCCAAGGGAAAGCGTGCATGCATAAAAACACATCTACAAGTGAAAACAACATACATTAGGGGACATAATTGCAAAAGATGTGTCTATTAGAGGAATGTATTATGTATACATGCATTACATGTAATGAACAGCTGATGGCTTTTTGAACGCATACAAAATTGCACACAAATGGGGTGAAATGAACTTAAGACTGGGGGGAAATGAGAAAGTGGGGGAACACAAAATTAATAGATCTGTTCAACTGCCCTAGATTGAAACAGTAATCAAAACAGGCCCAGAGAATTGGCTGCTTACTACAGGATAGGTCAGCAAAGTCCATGAAGCTTCCGCCTCCCTACCCCGTTTTTTATAAAAGTCTGTATTTCTGCACTGAAAATTGAATAAAGACTATTAAAAATAATTAAAAAAAACACCCGAGGGGGCATTGTCTCATTGCCTTTTGTGGCAGCACCCATTGCTACTGCTCTTAGAAGGATTGTGGAGGGGGCACTGATTTGGCTAAAACGGGGAGTTAAGAATGGGACTTGCAGATTTCATTAAAGGCTCCTGCCTTTCCCCACCATAATTTGAACAGACCCCAAATCCTGAGTCAATCTGAATGTCCAATCCTATCTCTGGAACACTGTCTGGTGCTGTAGACCAGAAGGGAGAGAAGTGCTAGAAAGTAGCCTACAAAGAGAAAAATCTCACTTTTGCCCCGTGGCCCCTGGAAAGTTATCCAGAAGGGGATGTGGTCCTCGGTCTGAAAGAAAGGTTCCCTGCCCTTCTTTAGCCACACAGAACAACAGTCCCCGGTTGGATCCCTTCCCTGCTATGAGCGCCAGATATTCAGAATGTTTGTCTTGGGCCCAGCCAAATGTTGCCAGGGCAGCCATCCCACTGCATGCCTCCCGACTCGTCTCCTCATTCATTACACCATCTCAGCTGTGGGAAGGAATGGCCAGAATGCTTGACCAGGAAGGGTTTGAGGAGGAATGAGGAGACAGAATGTGCAGGTGTCCGGTTCCTTCTGAACTCCTTGTACCAAGCCAGTCACCTTCAGTTCCCTGGCTTTGTCCAAAAGGAAGGAGGCCTTGTCTTTCCGTCACTCTGCTCTGCCCACCCAGCTGCTCCCAGAGGGAGCCTGTTCAAGAGAAAAGAGAAAAAAACAAGGTTCCCTTGGGCAGATCAAATCATGTGCTTTGCGCAGATCAAACCGTCTGCTTTGCGGGAGAGCAACAATAACAAGAAAGGAGGGAGGAAATGACTGTGCGGAGACAGAGATCAAGACGTTCTGCTAAGCCGTGTGTGTGACGTTGGCACTGAGAACTGGGGCAGGTGGGTAGGGGCACAGAGAGAAACCCTTCTCTGGGACAGCCTTGTGCAAATTGATCACTTCTGCCTCTTGCCCTCTCATCGCTGCAGCTTTTGCGCCAACCAAGGGGTTGGTTACCTTTTTGCCATATTCCCTTCTGGGCAACCTCTCTTTATTTTTTTTATACAATTTATTAATTTTATGATAACAAAAAATCAAAATCATACATCTTAATTGACTCCCCCTCCTGGTTCCATCTTTTTTACTTATTTATACACATCCAGAGAATCTTATACTCTTAACTATCCAATTTTAAAACCTTATACATTTTATTACAAGTGACCTTTAAAAGTTCAACAGTTTAGAAATCCATACATAAAGCTTACTGAATGTGTCTGAACATTTCTCCCTTTAAAAAAAAGGGGGGGGAGGAAATTGTCTGGTGTGTCCAGTATAGTTCCTTAGTTTGTTTTGCCAATCTCCTTCATCTTCTTTGGTAGTGGCTCCTTCCTTCTATAGGGATGGGCTGGTCTTGGCCTGGCCTTCTGGGCATCCTCTCAAAGGTTACCATGGGCAGGGCCAGAAAGTGGACAGAGCAACCAATGTAAATATGCCTTTGTACAGTGGTCTAGTACACACACACACACACACACACACACACACACACCTCTATCTTCCACCCAGACAAGCAAGAGGCATGCAAAGCAGGGCCAGTAGGGGAGTGGCCTGGGGAGAATGCCAAGGGTCTGACAGAGAGGTCTGGAGGGCCACATTCAGCCTCTGGGCTTGAGGTTACTTGCCCCTCAATTACTATGTGAATTAAAAATGGAGCACAGCTGCATCATGGGACTTCAGTGCACAGACTTCTTGCATGGGCCTGCACTTTACTTGTTGCCAACTATGCCGGGGAAATCCATGGAGGAAGGCCATAGCTCAGTGGTAGAGCGGCTGCTTTGCATACAGAATCCTCAGTATCTCCAGCTGGGCTGAAAAAAGAGTCCGTCTTTGAAACCCTAGAAAGCCGCTACAGAACTGGATGGACCCATAGTCTGACTTAGTGTGAAGCAGCGAGCTTCCTATGTTCCTGTCTTCATGTTACCAAAAAGTAATTTTTAATGTGTTTTTTAAAAAATAAAATAAAAATGAAGATGGTCACTACAGAGAAAGGGTTCCTGTTTTACTGTTTTGTAGCAGGCATTCTGTCCACATATGTTATTCCTGTAAACAGGGTGACTGTAATAAAGAGTGACTATTACATCAAGCAAAGTGTTGCTGGTGCAAACAAATATGTCTATGCTTCCCTCTACTGGGGCTTTTGCTCTCGTAGGAGAACAGACTCAGCAAAGACATTAGAAAGACTCTTAACATGCAGAAAATCTAGATAGGAATGGTTTGGCTGCCGAAACACTGCATTATAGATTTCTGCCTAAATACAGGACACTGTATGGAATGACAACACACTTCCAAATATTTTCTACAGTCGTTTCAATGTATAGCTCACCATCTTTATCTCATAGTCAGTTTATTTAGAGATGGTGTTAAAGAAATAGGGGGAGGATTCCCCCTAAACCCTAGCAATTAATAAATGCTAGGATTTGGGGTTTTTGTGATATGAAGGGAGAATATAAGCTGCAAGGGGATTCGTGGACTGCCTTACGCAAACCAGTCTGGCAGGCTGAGGGAAGAGCAGAGCTGTTAGCATTACAATAGAGAGCCATCGAGGGTCGTAAGAAAACCTCCTTGTCCCAGGTGTGATCAGAGACTGGAGATTTGGAAGTCTGCCAGGGTAAACTGCTCTGGGAGAGGGCAAGGGGCTTCTGGGAAGAAGAAATGCGAGATCCATCTTGGCGAGGGTGAAGGAAAGACTGACTGCATTGCTGTGGACCATGCTGTAAGATCTGGACCCCCTCCATGCAGATGGCAGGTGTAAATAGGCGAATAAACCCTGTTTCTTAAAGCACAACATCGTCCACCATGTCTGCTATTCTCAAAAGGGACAGAGACCCTTTGTGGGCACCTGAGATACCATGCACTCTTGCCAGGGCTTGGCAGAAAGAGGGACAGGTGCTGGGCTTTTGTAACAATACTCTAAACAGAATAATAGTACAATAACTATTGTACTGAATATTGGGAATTTCAGGACAGATAAAATGAGGTCTTTCTGGATGCAACAGCACACAGCTGAACTATAGAATTTGCTCCCACAAGATGTAGTGCATAAAAAGGAGGATAAGACAATTTCATGGAGAAGATAGCTACTAATGGCTACAAACCAGGATGGTATGTACAGCCTCCACTGTCAGAGGCAGTATTCCTCTCAATACCAGTTGCTAGGAAACAGAGGTGGGCAGAGTGCTGTTGTTCTCAGATCCTGCAGGTGGACTTCCCATGGGTATTAGGTTGGCCACTGTGAGAACAGGATGCTAGACTAGATGGGCCTCTGGTCTGAGCCAGCAGGGCTCTTATGTTCTTAACCTTAATATAATTGAACTTCAAACCAATTTTATAAGTTGGACATTCTTAATCCCACTTTGCAGATGCAAAGTGCCAACAAAAAAATGAGGCCGAGGATAAGATAGTGCACCTAATTCTCCCTTCGCCACCCTCTTCATTGCTCACATTCATTCACAAGATTTCATATAAATGGGTCCTAAACCTACACTTCCAGGCTTGACATCTTGCTTTTCCCCCAGTCCAGGACCTCCAGTGGAGCTAAATGTTACAAGAAACACAGGCCGCTGATGAAAATGGTAGGCTGGTGCCAAGTCCCCCTCTCCCACTCTGTAACACCTAGTGCAATGTCTAGTAGTCTTTATACCACCACTAGAGGTGGAGGAAGAATTTGATTCATGATACGTTTGAAGGTGAGCCCACAAAACCAGTGCTTTTCAAGACAATATGCAAACCAAAGTGTAGGCACTCTTCAAAATTCATGCATCTCTGAATTTCGCAATGCAGTTCTCCAGCCCGGTAATGTATAGATAAATGTATTTACTAAGATAATGTGGTCATAAACATGTAAGCATTAGTGAATATACAAAAATGCATAATATTATTTAAAAAAACGTACTGCAAGAATGTGTATATTAGGCAAAATGGTGTACAAAAATGTGTATACCAGAAAACATTTGCACTAAAATGCTACATGCAAATGGATTTTCAGGGGGATGTTTAAATAAAAATTAGCAGAGAGATGCAGAACTATGAAAAACTAAATTTAACATTAGAAAAATGAGAAAGTGAGAGAAACTGAAATTGACAGACTTCCCAGATGCCTCTATTGGTCTATTGTGTTAATTTTCTGCTTATGGGCTTCCCAATATCCTGCTTGTGGCCACCATGGGAATCTGGAGATAAGCCTTTGGTCTGTTTCACAGAGAATATTTCTATGTTTCATTTTCCTCCATTCCCTGGCCTCATTCTGTCACATGTTTGTCCACTGACAGCAGCCAGTGATGTGGAGTGGGTAAATACACTGCGTAAATGACTTCAGGATGAGGTACGTTGTACGAAACTTTATGGGGAGCGAGGATGGACGCTTGACGTGTGACTTTCATAGCCAATGCCAGACACGTGCTTTTTCTAACGATTCCCTCTCCTCTCTGCCTCACTGATATCTCTTCCTAGATCCCCATTGTCATCAAAAGCTGAAGCCTGCAAACGCTGAACACTCAAATCCTGACATTTTTCC